>NW_025946916.1:160696-257703 GCF_000764305.2 Hyalella azteca | reverse complement strand
TGAGATAGTTAAGATAGTCCAGGTGAGATAGTTAAGATAGTCCAGGTGAGATAGTTAAGATAGTCTAGATGAGATAGTTAAGATAGTTCAGGTGAGATAGTTAAGATAGTCCAGGTGAGATAGTTAAGATAGTCCATGTGAGATAGTTAAGATAGTCCAGGTGAGATAGTTAAGATAGTCTAGATGAGATAGTTAAGATAGTTCAGGTGAGATAGTTAAGATAGTCTAGGTGAGATAGTTAAGATAGTCCATGTGAGATGTTAAGATAGTCTAGATGAGATAGTTAAGATAGTCCAGGTGAGATAGTTAAGATAGCCCAGGTAAGATAGTAAAGATAGCCCAGATAATATACCTAGCCAAGATATATATATATATATATATAGTCCAGGTACGAAAGTTAAGATAGCCCGGATAATATAGTCAAAATAGTAAGGTTAAGATAGTCCAGGTGAAAGTTAAGATAGTCCAAGAAATGAGATTTGTTGTGGCACTCAATGACAGATGTTACAATAGACAAACCTCAATACTTTCATTACCTGCACGAATTTATTGATTGTAATTTAACTGAGTAATTATGAGTAATAACTAACTTTTTATGAGTAATAATTGATTTATTGTTGTGATTGCAGGCAAGGTACGACTTAACCTATTTTTGTAATTGCCCTAACAAAGTTCGGGGATCGCCTATGTAGGGTTCAGCCGAGTAGTCGTTGCACTCGGCGAAAAGTCATTCTGAGTCCGATCGAAATCAGTTTCTGGTCAGAATATCCTTTCCGACTTTATAGTCGCCTCAGAGTATGAGAAGAGTTGGCCGAGCCGAGTCATACCGAGCTAGCAAGCTGCCCAGAGGCTGCCATTCAAACCCTAGGCCGAAGCAGACATAGAGAAGCTGATTTATGTGCTCGCCCTAGGTGGTCCCTAATGCCGGGTCGCCACCAGCTCTAAATTTTGATAGGGTGGAGGGTATATATATTGTTATTTTTATTATAATTGCAGGCAAAATATATTGATTGTAATTTGTATTATAATTGCAGGCAATCTACGACATGCTGGGCAGCAACAGCGCTAACAGACCAGCAGACAGCGCTGAGGAGCGCGCTAAGGCAATCTTCAGCAAGATGGACGAGAATAATGACGGCAACCTCACGCAGGAAGAGTTCCTTAAAGGATGCTTGCTTGATGAGGAACTCAGCAAAATGCTCACGCCTGGGGCTTAATTGCGCTTATTGAACCCATGTTACAGGGGCTTGATGAACCGATGTTCCATGGGCTTCATAACCCTATATTCCAAGGGCTCATTGCTTAGTCGACATGCCTAGAAGAAGCGATCCTAATGCTCACATCACGGGCTTAATAAAGCTTTATTCCATGGGCTCATTGATTTGTAAGAGGAAATATTTGTGTGAGGAGGTAGGGTTCGATTGGAAAGATGATTGTTGTTCTGCCGAAACCTTGGAGTTTTAAGTACGGTTGGTTGTCGCAAGTTGGATGTTCTGTCACTATCGTCCGATTGGGAAGAAGGTTTAGTTATCAATGAGACGGATCGTTAAGAGAAAGCTGTGATGCTTGTTCTTATTTTTAAGATGTACTGACATTATAGGAACGATCGTACGTGAATGACACGTAGATATTGCACGTAAACAAACGATGTCACATCTCACTGTATTGTTCCGTTGATAGTTTAAACTAAATGCGCTGGCGTTTTCATCCTTCCTTTAGATTCCTGGAGAACAACTTCGAAGTAAATGTATGTATGAGAGTTGATGCGAGTTACGTTTAATATCGGAAAGATTAGTTATGGAATTTGGTGTGGCTCCGAAATACGTTTTGCATTGTAAACCATTCGTGGATGAGAACACCGGAACGCTCGAATCTAATTCGATGGTACAATACCAATTTATGGAATTTTTCTCAGAACAAAGTCGTCAGAAAATCATAGTTAATGTGGCGATAGAATGAGTGCGTGATGAGGCCAACGGTAGGACTTGTTACACTGTGGAAAGACGCTCGCGGTATTGCCGGAAATAAGATTAACAAGCAGTGAATTAAGAATGAAGAATGACTTATTATGTTGGTAATAAAAAGAAATAATGACTTATTATGTTGGTAATGAAGAGAAATAAAGACTTATTATGTTGGTAATGAAGAGACCTCGCCGGCGTTGCTTGGAACGAGGATGGGAGCGTTAAGTTTGAAGGACATGATCGTCGCGTTGTAGAGTATAAGTTAAGGTTTACTGTTAAGGATGAGCTACTGCAACACAATCATTCTTGATGTATCATGTAGCGCATTGAAAGCTAGCTCTTCGATTGCAATGTCTCTGCTGCCTCGGTCGACGAAATCCTTCCTGCGTGCAAACTTTCTGACAGGCCTCAACTTGGACTCTTGGAGAACTCCGCTCCTGAGTTTCTTGTGATTACTTATATTATTTGTAAGTATTTCATTGGCAAAGCACCATTCTCTCTACCCTTACTATTTACTATACAAAAGACCGCAAGTACATCTCACTGTGCGATTCTATTCGTATTATATTGACCAGATCTGCTTTGGATGAGAGCAAGAACAGCGATTCTCGGCCTGGCTTAGGAAATGTTCAAGCTTAGAGCTGTCATCGTACTGCATCTTTTTTCGACTCATGTTCATTGTAGGAACCATTGACGGCTACAGGAAATGGCTGTAGTATGCATGTAGCACTGTACGGAGCTGCAGTGTAGCGCCGTGCACTGTACGGCGCTGCAGTATGGCACAGCTTACTTCATTACCGCTCTCTTATGTAGTTACAGGCTTATCTTTATCTTGTATTTTTAGACATTTTACTGTGGTAAACTATTGGGAAAAACTTATATTCTAAGTCGCACCTCAAACGATAGCTATTCAACTTGCTGATGAATAATTGACACGAAGCACGTGAGTCACTTCATGTATTCAACGTTCGTTTCTCCACAATCAATTTGATCTTCAGTTTAACTTTTCTTGTTGAAATGCTTGAAACAGAATAGGCTCTTCTAGAAATGTAATGCTGATATATTTTTCTTTCGATAGTTCAACAGCTGGCGATGAAATTCCGCTGTGTTCTGTACCTGTACGCTAGATAGCATTTGAATCTATTGATCCGATAACAATAACATGAAAAGCGAAGAAGCTCCATAACATAACACAATGTCACTATTGCACATTCTGCATTCACAATACAATGTCACTATTGTTCATTCTGGAACATTGTTACTATTCAGGCACCTCATGCAAGACGCGTAGTGCTTGTAATTAATACCTTATGTTGTGGTATCGCGTTCCCTGAAAGTGGTTATGCTTTCAAATGTGTTCTAACTGAAAGATTCTGTCTGGAAAAAATTGCGGGCAACTTTGACGTTTGATTTCAAAGTAAGTTTGGTTTCACCAAAGTTTCAGTTTTCTTTGGTTTGGGTTCACCAATGTATTTTGCCGTAATTTGACTGCCTAATTTTTCTTGTAATTTGTTCGTGTTGTGCAGGATAGGAACACATTGTAGCAGATGTTCGTCAGCTACGCACGAGGATAGGAACACATTGTAGCAGATGTTCGTCAGCTGCGCATACGCATTTCTCCGTCATTCCATTTTTATTATGCATGTTTCACTAAATTGAACATGTAGCTTGCATGCCACACGTACGCACAGCGAGTCATGCCATGCACTCCACACTCAGCTTGCGCTGTCAACATTGTAGCTCATTTGGTTATTTTTTCGCTGAGTGAACGCTACTTTTCTTCGCTAATTAAACCTTAAACTTTCCTGAGCTGATTATAACCTAAAGCTATATTTCTTAGCTGATTATAACCTATAACGTTATTTTCTTGACTTTCAAGTTGAAGTTTGTTATTTTGTTATTTGGTGCGCATTGGACGTGGATGTTAGATCTATTGCGTTGACTTGACTCGGTGCTGTGTTGTTTAATACCTAAAATTGTACGCTGAGCACAAACTGTACACAAATTATTCTTTCGTTACTCTTAAGAGATTTTTTGTCATTCCGAGATGTTCGACCAAACTTTTTTGATGTAGATAATTTTCTTTACTTGTTTATACTGCGATCTATTTTTCACGTGAAATATGTTTAACAAAATCAACGCTGTATATGTCAAGTAACCTTGTCACGATGAATTAGTTTGTTCTCTGTACGAGTTTTCTTTCACCAGAGCTTGAAATTCAACATGGCCTTCTCTTTGTTCACAATTAATGGATTCTGCCGTCGTTTGATTTTGATTTAACGGTGCCGTTTTCACATGCTCATTATCGTTGTTATGATATTCGTTATGATTATAAAAGTTTTGTGCAATGTTTCTGCAACATTCTGTCTTTTTCTCATCATTATTCGTAATAGGTATGCCCTGTGATTTGCAATAACAGCTGCTCCGCTCACGTTTATTTCGGCCGCTGCAGCGTCAGGCATTTCTTTAATATGTTGAGGTAGTCTCGAGTTCAGTTCGTGCCGTGGATAATCTGAAATAATAATTGTTTGTATGTTACTTCAAGTTCTGCATGTCGTGTCAACGGTAAACAGTGAAGTGCTCCTTGTTAACTGTTGTTTCTCTCTTGACTATTGCTACTTTGTTTGCTGCTGCACAATTTTTTTCCGTTATACTACTCACAAACGACACGTAATTGGAAAAAGTTCTATTCCTTTATTGGTTCTCATCAAGATTTTTTATTTTCTGGTAATTTTTCATGATCTTCTGGGTTTATTCAGTCACTGTGCACTCAAAAGCCACTGTTCGTTGTGGCAGGTAAGTGATATGAAGTTCACACCGGAAGCGTTTCCTCGCTAACCTAAAATGTTGGATGTTGATGCAATGCATGTGGCTTTGAAGAAAAAAACGTTTCTTGTATGAACTTTCATTTTGCGTATTTGTGTGCCGTTGGAATGGCTCATACAAACTACACAGACATACGTTGCGGCTGGTAATGCCACATGGCCTCTGTTATACAGCTTATCTCTACTTGTATGCCGTTGGAATGGTTCATACAAACTACACAGACATATGTTACGGCTGCTAATGTCACATGGCCTCCGTTATACAGCTCATTTCTATTTGTATGCCGTTGGAATGGTTCATACAAACTACACAGACATACATTGGGGCTGCTAATGCAACATGAGCTATAGAGTCCGTCTCTCCACGCTCGTACTTTATTTAATGAGCGCCAAATCATGCACTTGTAAAGTCAGGCACATGAAAGCCTTGCAAATTCTTTCTATTTGACGTGAAAGCATTGCTCTGCACTTAGAAAGTCTTAGTACCCAAAATGAGTCTTGTATGATATTGTATGTCGAACAATCTTTCTATTTGTTAATCTTACTCTTCTAGCCGTTGAAGGTGTGGAGTCATTTCTATTTATATATAATATATATGTATGTATGACGAGCTCTTATATAATGTAGTATATTATATATGGTGTACGAATAAAGCCTGTCTCTGTCGTGTCCGTAGCTTTGTACTCACAGCTCCTTATTTTAGCTGCGCCCTAACCAAAGTAGGAATAATGCAATTATATATTATACTTTCTACTCGCAATATTACACGCAATACTCTTATACATGCAATATCCCTACACGCAATATCCCCTACACGCAATGTCCCCTACACGCAATGTCCCCTACACGCAATATCCCCTACACGCAATTGCAATGTCCCCTACATGTAATATCTCCTACACGCAATATCCCCTACACACAATGTCCCCTACACGCAATGTCCCCTACACGCAATGTCCCCTACACGCAATGTCCCCTACACGCAATGTCCCCTACACGCAATGTCCCCTACACGCAATATATCTCCTACACGAAATATCCCCTACATGCAATGTCCCCTACACGCAATGTCCCCTACACGCAATATCCCCTACACGCAATGTCCCCTACACGCAATATCCCCTACACGCAATGTCCCCTACACGCAATATCCCCTACACGCAATATCTCCTACACGCAATATCTCCCATACGCAATGTCCCCTACACGAAATATCTCCTACACGCAATATCCCCTATACGCAGTGTCCCCTACACGCAATGTCCTCTACACGCAATATCCCCTACACCCAATGTCCCCTACACGCAATGTCCCCTACACGCAATATCTCATACACTCGATATCCCCTACACGCAATATCCCCTACATGCAATATCCCCTACACGCAATATCCCCTACACGCAATATCTCCTATACGCAATATCTCCTATACGCAATATTTCCTATACGCAATATCTCCTACACGCAATGTCCCCTACACGAAATATTCCCTACCTATACGCAATGTCCCCTACACGCAATATCGCCTATACGCAAGTGGATACACGCAATATCCCCTACACGCAATATCCCCTACACGCAATATCGCCTATACGCAAAATCCCCTACAGACAATTGTCCTTTTGTTAAGCCTCAAAGAAATCAAGTTTGGATTGTAAAGATGAAAGCGACCAGGCGATCGCTGTTATGACTTCAAGAGAAATTCTAGGTCTGATGCCATGACTTTGTTTTATTTGTTTTACTGTTTATGCCATGACCTTGTTTGATAGTTTATGCCATGACCTTGTTTGATAGTTTATGCCATGACCTTGTTTGATAGTTTATACAATGACTTTGTTAGATAGTTTATACAATGACTTTGTAGTATGGACGCTTCGTATTGTTTCTTGGCCGGCGGTTGGTTTTGGGCATCACTTACCCTGTTTGTGGCGATAGTTGCTGTTGTTGCCATAACAGTGACTGTTGTTGTCATAACAGTGACTGTTGTTGCCATAACAGTGACTGTTGTTGTTGCCATAACAGTGACTGTTGTTGTTGCCATAACAGTGACTGTTGTTGTTACCATGACAATGATTGTTGTTGCCACAACAGTTACTTGTTGTTGTTGCCGTAACAGTGACTGTTGTTGCTCTGACAGCGACTGTTGTTGCCATAGCAGTGACATCCTCTGTTAGTGGTGGCACACGTCAACCTATTGTGCAATCTACATATTTCTCGAGTACCATTGTTTGTCTTTAGAAATAATAATTATTATTATTAATAATGATATAGGGATAAGTCGTTCAGATGAACAGACTGCGCGCACAGCCGCACTATTGAATAGACTTAACTGTTGTGTTTATGAACGCTGCTATCGATCCTCATGAACGTCTCGGCAGGACAAGTTGCTATATATGAATGACTTCTTGTTTCGCATCACATTCATTAAAATTTAGTTTGCTGCTCAATACTCATGCATGCGGTCATATTTGAACATCCAACATTCTTTCTTAACCATGATTCTTTTGTCAAGCACTTAGGAAGACTTCTAACTCAACCAGTTAAGAAAACTGCTCAAATTTAGCACCGATGCCAGGGCAAGAAGCACAGAATTCAGGTGATTCCAATTCAGGTACAGCCGAAATAATTCCATTCTAAATGAAAATGGACGCAGTTGTTTTCTTTGTATTTATCATAGCGCTGGAGCCATAAATGCCACAAATAATCGTAGGCTGCGCTATTTTCTACATAGCGACGTGCAACCCAAATGAACAGAGCGCTCTTCCAAGGCTATAGCAAATCTCTACCATTAAATAAATAGAGGAGCTTAACCGCACAGGATAGCATCAGTTTAAAGCGATATCAATAACCCTGTCTGGAGAGTGTCAATGCATAGCTCTATTTGAAATAATATTCTTTGTGTACGAAGTTCGAGATACACAATAAGATAACAGCGCTCGAGTTGCGGTATAGTGAACCTCCTGTCACCATTTATGGCACCTACCAAGTATATAGCATGGCGTGCCACTAGCCAAGCTGGAATACCATGCAGTCGGTGTACGGTAGTGGTTCTAGCGTACCAAGATACTCTTACCGATGGTGCACGAGCTCACAAGTTGCTATACTATCAAGTCTCCATAGATAGTTTCTATAGCCCTGAATTACTAACTCTTGCTAAATGAGATATGTTATAATATGTTCTCTTTGGTAAATAAATGCGCCTGATTCACTTGATGTTTGTCAATCTTTCGTGTCTTCTCCCTGTAGTTAATAGTGTATCAAATATTAACAATATAGGAGGTTGTTTTATAATGTGTCTTGGGGTAAAGTGGCTTTAGGGTACCGTTTGATCAAAGATTTCAATTATTTTATTTTGTTCGGAATATTACATGTTGCGTTTCATGTGGGCAGCGGCAACTACTTCTGACGAATGTTCCATCAAGAGAATGTATACGTTCTTATTTGGGTCGTCATGTTGCTCGAAACAAGTTATTGAGAATCTTTGATATCCTGCTGCTCAGTTTTCGAGGCTCTGGTCTCGAATGGTTCTTGTTCTAATTGTAGTGGATCATGTTGTTCTGGATTTCACATCAAGGTTTTTCTGCACAAATTCTTCTGATTAACTGGAGGCTAAGATAGATTATTGAACTATGGCGACTAGGGCGAGCTTTCTTCTTCTGAGGTACGTACTTTTCCTGCCTATTATTATTGTACTAAGTTCATACGCACATTCTCTGCCGCTAGAGAACTCACAGCTCCCGAACAGTTCGATCACTGGATTACAAGAGCTCAAGTGTGCTTAGGAAAACTAAGTATTCACCATACCTGTAATTCGCATATAAAGAAAAACAACATGTATCTTTTGCTGAAAAATGTTATTGCAATAAAAATGATTTACGTTGGTTGATCCTATGTCTTGTGCTCTTTGCAGATCGAGAACCAGAAACACCGGCCTCTGTTGCAGCAACAACAGCTACCACTAGCAAGCGTCCAACACTAGACCACTAGTACAACACTAGACCACTAGTAAACCATTTGTCTTTCGAAAGCCCCGCCTTAGTGTCATATCTAGTGTCTAGCTAACTCGAATAGTTCCTCATATCTACATCTTAGTTGTTACTACGTGTTGTCTAGTTCGTATATATTTCCTATTGTGCTATAGCATACTGTTTTCAAAGAGTTGATTTTATACTCATAGTCTATTGCTTAGAAACACACTTGAACGAACGTTCTGTAATCGAGCTCACACCTCGACTTCCATAATTATTTTCCCCCTTGAAACACGTGGGTATAATCCGCGCAAATCTGCATCACTGCAGCGATAACCAAAATAAAGAGAATACCGAGCGGTAGAGTTTCTTATAGCCTCGTGCATTTGCATGCGCTGACAACTCTTCTGCTAGACGAGCTGAGCGATTGTTTGTGTTGCAAACGAAGCCTTTCTTAACTTCACGATGGGTAAACAAAACAGCAAACTCAAGCCTGAAGTGCTCGAGGATCTCCGCTCCAACACTGAATTTACCGGTGGGTTCTGCTCAATAACTACATATACTTTGCATTTCTCGCCTAACTCCTTTGTTTGCGGGTACACTAACATTCTTTATTCTTACCCGAGGGCCATGGATACGATACTTGTTCTTGGTAGACTCAGAATTAATAATCAACTAGCAAGAAAGTTTAATATTTCACACTAGACATCTCATCTGTTTATAAGAAGAAGGCGGGTTTTTATGTATCATCTGATATTAAATTACGTTAGCTACATCTTCATAAAAGCTTTATTGTTTGATGAATCAAGTTTTGTTTTTATTCTAGTTCAAACACTTGATGAATCAAGTGTTTGTTTTAAGTTCTGTTGGTTTCCTAAGTTTCCTTTTCCATGCAAGTTACTATACGATTGTATTAACTCAACTGAGAAGTTTATATGACGAATACTTGCCTTTTGTGTCTGGTCCGCAAGCCTTTTTTAAATGCTCATCTTCGTTGACGTCAACTTACGTAGTGCGATTCGAACGGTATACCGTCTCGCTGACACGACGGTTGTTCGGAGATCTGTGGTATTCAGCAGCGATGGTTTGACATCGGATTCACTATTTAAAAGTGTATATTTTTCAGATTCGGAAATTCAGGAATGGTACAAAGGCTTCTTGAAAGATTGTCCCACTGGCCATCTTTCGGTCGAGGAATTCAAAAAAATCTATGGAAATTTTTTCCCGTACGGCGACGCGTCTAAGGTAAATAGTTCCTTTAATGTACGTCTTGTGATTGTTTATGTGCAAGTTTAGGTTATAAATTTATAATGTGTGCTAATATATCGATGAAATAAATGAAATAAAGTATGATTGCATGACTGTGTTATGAGGTTACGAAACAAGTTTTTGTGTGGCAGCGTGTCCCTGACAATATATAGAATAATAGAATAATATTTCATTTCAAGAACTTCTCCAATTTGTTGTTTGGAAAATATTTCGTGTGGTGGATGGTAGCGCAGCCTGTGAACGGGGCGCTGCTGCTATGGGGGGGGGTGGACTTTTCCCTTAACCTCGTTTATATTTCGTGGTAACCTCATATTTCCATGTAATAATAATTCTCTTCACGCATTAGTCTTCACCTATTGCTCTCTATTCATAATGCTCTTTATGCCCTAGTCTTCACCTATTACTCTCTATTCATAATGCTCTTTACGTCATAGTCGTCACCTATTACTCTCTATTCATAATGCTCTTTACGTCATAGTCGTCACCTATTACTCTCTATTCATAATGCTCTTTACGCCTCAATCTTCACCTATTACTCTCTATTCATAATGCTCTTTATTTTCAAACTGTATTCTTGCATCAATTTTTTTTTTTTGTTCAGTGTTCTTTTCCGACCCTGACGCTTCTCGAGCATCTCTGATTGCTGCACCGATTACCTTTCACTTCAATTGCTTTTTTTTGCTCAATCTAATATATTTTAAGATTTTTGTAATGTTTTGCTATCCCATCTGTTAATTTTTCGTTCTTTAATTCGTCTTTATCTTTATCCCTGTTTTCGAATATATACAATACGTACACAATATAAAATTGATAAGAACCGCCATAATGTCCAGAATACTATACACGTCTACCTAGGCCTCTAATATACACGTCTACTTAATATATACCGCCTCTAATATACGCGCGTACTATAAGTACCGTTTAATTCAACTTACCGTACCTCATCACTGCATTATGAAGTTTTCTTCAAATTTTTTTCATCAAATGGCGAGCGCCAGAGGTACTGAATGTTCATCACTTATTCGTTGAAAGTACAAATTAGCTTTCAGCTAACTTTCGAGACAAGATATTAATATATCCAAGATATTTCTCCACGCTTTAGTTCTTAACATCGTTGCATTTTTCGCAAAACTTTGTTCGCTGCAAAGTGTGTTGCAGAATTGTTTTTTATTTCTCCTAGTGTCGCATTCTCATTTTGCTTGTCATGGCAGTTTTGAAGATTGAGAGATGGCATGTGTTACAATTCCATATAAGAACCTCTTATTTCGTTGTAACTCTGAAGCATGCGTAATGAATAACTCGAGTCTGTAACTCTAATCGAAGGCGGCGCATCAGCGTGACCGTGAACTGAAAACTCCCAAACCCACCATAAAGTTATTACAAAAAGTCTTGAATTTTTCATAGAATTTGTTATTTTGTTCTCTGCATGCATAGTTGATGCTTACATACATCGTTAGCAACTAGCTAGCACTTATTCCCTGCCTGTAGTGAACGTGGAGAATTTCGTTGCAATGGATCTTGTCTTGTTTCCTTCTGTGTACTTGATTTGTGCTTACTTGCTCTCCTACTTCTACTGTACGTCATACCTGTCTCTGCTACCTGACGTGTACGTCATACCTGTCTTTGCTACCTGACGTGTACCTCATACCTGTCTCTGCTACCTGACGTGTTTCTCATACCTGTCTCTGCTACCTGACGCGAACCTTATACCTGTGTCTGCCATGTCAAGTGTACCTCATACCTGTCTCTGCCATGTCAAATGTACCTCATACCTGTCTCTGCCATGTCAAATGTACCTCATACNCTTATCCTTCCATTAAGCAGTTTGCCGAGCACGTGCTCGACTGTTCTCTCACTTATCCTTCCATTAAGCAGTTTGCCGAGCACGTGCTCGACTGTTCTCTCACTTATCCTTCCATTAAGCAGTTTGCCGAGCACGTGCTCGACTGTTCTCTCACTTATCCTTCCATTAAGCAGTTTGCCGAGCACGTGCTCGACTGTTCTCTCACTTATCCTTCCATTAAGCAGTTTGCCGAGCACGTGTTCCGTACGTTCGACGCCAACGGTGACGGGACGATCGACTTCAGGGAGTTCCTGTGCGCGCTCTCCGTCACGTCGCGCGGCAAACTCGAGCAGAAGCTGCGCTGGGCCTTCAGCATGTACGACCTCGACGGCAACGGCTACATCAGCCGTAACGAGATGTTGGAGATAGTGACGGTCAGTGATAGTGACCATAGTTAATATTAAGAGTGAGGCTTCATAGTATTTTGCATCACTATTAATAAGCTACTTATCAATATCCCGCCATATCAGTCAGGTTCAGGAGTGAAGAGCAACTGAGAATAAGGCTTAGTGGTGTAGGCCCTAAAAATATTTATTTATTGATGTGACGTGTTGCTATCTACTTAATTAATTTCTTCAGGTACATCGAGGTTTGCTAGTGAGTTGCTAACATCTACACTACACAAGGGGATTTCAAGTCAAAATATGAGCTCTATTGTTGAATATACTATACTGCCAGGCTATATCTCACAATATACTGTGTTGACAGGCTATATCTCACAATATACGGTATTGCCTGGCTAAATCTCACGATATACTGTATTGCCTGGCTATATCTCACAATATACTGTACTGACAGGCTATATCTCACAATATACTGTGTTGACAGGCTATCTACAAGATGGTTGGGTCCGTCATGAAGATGCCGGACGACGAGAGCACTCCGGAGAAGCGGACGGACAAAATATTCCGGCAGATGGACAAGAACCGCGACGGCAAACTCAGCCTCGACGAGTTCATTGAGGGCGCCAAGAGCGACCCGAGCATTGTGCGCCTGCTGCAGTGTGATCCGCAGAGTCAGTGATACTGAGTATACTGAGCCTCAGATACTGAGTATACTGAGCCTCTGATGCTGCAGTGTGACCCGCAGAGTCAGTGATACTGAGTATACTGAGCCTCAGTCATACTGAGTATACTGAGCCTCAGCCTGCTGCAGTGTGACCCGCAGAGTCAGTGATACTGAGTGTACTGAGCCTCAGATACTGAGTGTACTGAGCCTCAGCCTGCTGCAGTGTGACCCGCAGAGTCAGTGATACTGAGTATACTGAGCCTCAGATACTGAGTGTACTGAGCCTCAGCCTGCTGCAGTGTGATCCACAGAGTCAGTGATACTGAGTATACTGAGCCTCAGTTGCTGAGTATACTGAGCCTCAGATACTGAGTATACTGAGCCTCCGATATGCTGAGTATACTGAGCCTCGGTGTCAGTAATACTGAGCTGCTGATGCAAGGAAACTTTTGTTCTGTCGTGCGATTTATTGACGATTGAGAAAAGCGTTCTGAAAACTAGTTTTGTTGTCGCCATCTTTTTGCTGCATATGCATTTTATATTTGCAAATATGACTATGAACGGAGAATATTTCTTGTTTTAGGTAAACCTGAGCGTGCTAATGAAATTTGTTGATAACTTTAACCTATTACCGTTGCTTTACCGCCGAGTTTTCGCCTACCTTTCGAAATTCACCAAAATGTCCACAACATCCAAGCTTTGTTCGCCACGCACACGCAGGCCGCTGCTCTTGCTGTACAAAAATGCAGGATGCGTGCGTACTTCCATACGCAAACGTTTTGTGAAAATATTTACTCATTAACTAATAAAGTTTCAATTTTAATTGTCTCTCCATGGTTTAAAAATAATCTATTACGTCCATCTTCAAGTTACGTTTGTGCGTTAAGAAATCATCGGCAACTTGTTGGTAGAAACACGAAGCTACGTCTTTCTGTACGGCGTGCTTGGGCTGTCCCTGTTGACGAATAGCTACTGATGCCGCATACATATTCTAATATCTTCGATCAAATTTTAATATCTTTAAACATTTTCCAATATCTTCGAACATTTGCAGGTATCTTCGACCTAATGCTTATATCTTCACTTCGATCATATTATGAAAATTAGGTCCCATGAAGCTTTCCCTGAATTTTTGTTTGTTTGTAAGACGACATTGAGGATCTGTCTATATTTCATAGCGAGAAAGCCTTCCCTAAGTTTTCTGCACATAGTGTGGTTTAAAAATGTTAAGGAACTGCCCTCGTGAAGTGTTAGTTCGCTAATGTGCAACTGGTGTATAATTCTGTGTTGTGAATGTTGTTTAATCTTCATTTGTTTGTTGCCAGTTTGGGTGTTCGAATATCTTGTTACTTACATGTCGCTTTAGCCTCTCAACTTTAGAGGCTGGAGGCAAAAATAATTTGTAACATTGGAATGTTCTATGAGAGGTGACAGACGTCAAGTCTCTGGAATGATTTATGAGAGTTGACAGAGGTTGACAGATGTCAAGTGTCTGGAATGCTTTATGAGAGTTGACAGATATCAAGTGTCTGGAATGACTCATGAGAGTTGACAGATGTCAAGTGTCTTGAATGACTTATGAGAGTTGACATATGTCAAGAAATTCGACAGTTGACGAAGGTACAGTTTGCTGATCCGTCTTGTTCCGTGGCTGCTGTCTCGTGGATCTCTGTTCCTGGACATGTCTCTGGCCCGCGACTTGCAACGCTTGCTTCCACTATCATCATGAAATGCTCTCAGAGGTAGCATGGTGCCTATACAGCTATTATAAATGTTATCGAATTCCATATTTTATGCCGTATAGAGCTTTCTTGCCTTAGCATTATAATGTACAATTGTGCTATTCCAATACTCGATGACGAGCGCCGTAGTATGCCATCGACTCACCATCTTTAATTCATGATAAAAAGGCACGAGTAAAATGCACGGCATATTCTTATGACTCGTTCGTCTTTGAAACAAACGGTAGGGTTTTTATTGAAGTATTGAAAGAATCCATGCTAATATGAGGCGTTGTGAATTGATCTGTTTTCTCTAAACAGTGAAAGTCTGGGAAATAAGTGTGATCTTGGTAGCGTTTTTAGGCATTTTTAAATCTAAACTTAAAAACACGGAAATTTTAGACTGCGCAATAATAAACTGACAGGACACCTCCAATCTGAAGTTGATTATTTCAATGAATAGATAGCAATAAATGTAAGGTTATATGCATTTGATCTAGCATCACTCTACTAGAGATTGTGGGCGCATCCATTGTTCTTCCTCGTTTTGTTAAAACTTGTCTCACGCTTCCTATCTTCTGCAGAAACTACAACTCGTACCAACAAAGTGATATTCGAGCCATGATTTTATATATAAATACTCAAAAGTGTAGGGAAAATCGGTAAATCTAAGTCAGTGTATTTTAACAATCTACCAATATATGTTTTTTTTCGGGGAACACGTCATTGTAACTAATTGAAATATTCACAAGTTTGCTTGAATCGTACATATATTCTTTTGTATTGGTGAGTGGGGAAACTAAACTGAACTGCAACTAAGCTTTAGACGAGATCTAAATTTGTAGCTCATAGTTCTTTTGAACGATGCTCTACCAAATTCGTAACAATTGTTTTCGAGAAGAAATTTAACGTGTATCAATAGCTTTAAGGAGCTCGGAGTAGCAGGTAAAGCTTGATGTGACTACGCCACATATACGTTTTCTTACATATTAAGAGAAGTTAAATCAACTTTGAATTACTGATCGGGATCAAAGAAGTATTCTGCGACTTGTATCCAGTTGTCATCTTGGATTTAATGCAATAGAAACTATTTAATCGCAATCTATAACTATTGAACTTACTGTGTCACACGAACTTCCAGAATAGAAGTATATCTGAAGTCCCCATTTACGAACAAATTGTTAGTGCAATTGAGGGCAATGTTCATCACTTTGTTGTGAACAAAATAGAATAGGAATCACAGGCGCTCCTGCTTGTCAGTGAAGCAATAGTTCGTGACGGGCTCTTGTGGTGCCTAAAATAAAGAGAACTTTAAAGTTTGAACCTTCATAATTATTATCTTCTATTAAAAAGAGTATTCTGGGTTAATATTCATTATTATATCAGCCGTGTTGTTTGTAATTAATTTTATAAGGACTCTTAATGCCTTTGCCTTTTTCATACTAGGTAAGATTTTGAAAGTACTTATGCATTGTATATGCTTGATGTGCGCGTGATCCTGTCATGAAAGACGCGTTCTCATTTGTAACTCATTCGCATTTCAGAACGTTTTTGTTTATGTGTGTCTCGACATCTTTACAATACCGTGTAGGTGTCTAACTGAAATATCGTAATCTGAAACCTTATTTATGGACCTTCAACCTTTACTTAGTTTTACTTCACGCCAAGCTTTTCACATATGATCTTTTCCATAACTTCCCTTTTCCATTTTTCCATCAACGCATGAGGTGTCCTGATCCTTAACATATCGTTGCTATGCAAAGGAACCTTGCTACAAAATTATTTAGACTTTTGCATCCAAGTTAAAAAAACTGATTTTTGCATCATGTCTACTATGTTTTTAGTCTTGATTTCCAATCTGATCTTGATTTGTAAATTCTCGTTCATCGTGATGTTTGAAACTCATTATATTTGAGCTGCGGTAGAAATAATCCATGATAATTTAATTTTAGTTCGCGTTGACCTCAATATGTGTTGACAATTGTGACTTCCTCTCTTCGTGGTTGGAAATGCTTGTTCACTTTGTTGATGAAATTTATTATGAAATGTTACTCAAATGCGACGAATTTTACCGGGATTCTCTTGGGTACAAATGATAGGACACGAGCGTCAACCAGTCTGGCATGGAGTTTGATGTGTGTTTCTTTTCTACTCGTTTTACTATTGAATGTTCAACAGCATCAATCGCAGCCTTCTTCATATTATAATCAACGTTGTTTTCTTCGGCGTAAATTCTACATATATTCATACTAAACAATAACTATGGTTTTTAAAATTATTAAACTCGATAGCGCTAAGGATGCGAAGCTGGTCTTCCACACGAAATTCTTGCGCCGCTTTCTTTTGTTGCAAATGGACGTTGAGAGAAAGACTCTCTCTCTCAATAAATATTCTACTGCATCGCAAATGATTGAACGAATGTTAATTTATACAATGAATCTATGTAAATGAGTGTGGATAGATTCGTTTTCAGACGTACATCACTAAATGTGTGTTCTCTAACAAAAAAAAATGTTTGTTTGAACCTAAATTTGATGTCTAAGCCTGAGTGTCTCACACCTGCGCAGAACTGTTAATTACCAGCGAGAGCCAGAAACTTTTGACGTGAACGTCGGAAATAGCGAAGCATGTGTCTCACACTTGCGTCGGTGCTAACGCAGCCACCTCATACATGTGGTAGGTACTAACATACTTGCGTTGGTGCTAACGCAGCCACCTCATACATGTGGTAGGTACTAGCATACTTGCGTTGGTGCTAACGCAGCCACCTCATACATGTGGTAGGTACTAACATACTTGCGTTGGTGCTAACGCAACTATCGTGACTGTAGTTGTGGTTGATAGGCTCCCTTTTGTTACTATGTGCTTCTTCATAGAAATAGCGTCCCTAATTCAGTGTGGTCACTCAACCCTAGCTGTATTTTTTACAAGTCTTCAATAAAAAAACGACGGGCTTGTGTCCCTAAATATTATTACCCATGTATTAATTATCCGCTAACTTAGCATTAAATTCTTTCTTATATCCTCGCTGTACAATTTGCTTTACATTTTTTATTCCGCTTTGTGTTTGTCGACGAAATTAGCGTTTCGTTAAGCAACTTTTTTGCTGATTTGGATGTCTTCATAAATATTTCGCCAGGGCTGTTCTATTTCAATAGCTCTAAGTGTGGAGGAGAAATGAGGCGCAATATGACGCTACTATGTTTTTGAGTGTCGAGCGTTATCTACACTCACCGCTCACGAGAATAAATAACTTCGCTATACGTAAAGTTTGCTTTCTTCTGAAGTTCTTGTCTGCGTTTTTGTTTTAACCTGAACACTGATAATCAAAACTATTCACAATATAGACTTTGATTTGCGCGTTGAAATGCGCTTGCACAAATATTGCTTTTATCTGGTATCAATTTTTGCAGGTCATGTTGTTATACTCGTTACTAAATGTTGTACGACTACTTGGGTACATATAATCCTTGGTAAAATATACTGTTCAAGTTAGGCATCTTCTTGATTATAATTAATTTCTAGATGCTGCACATATTTTTATTATTTTCTAAATTTTACACCGACATATATGCAATTGTTAATTAATGTAGGCTACAGTTAAATACAAAGCACCTTATGATGTTAAATGTTACCCACGACCACAACACGAAAATTTCGCGTTAATGTCATAAAATCCGTTTAGTGCCGTTCCTAAATTAAGTTTTACTGGTTACAACATTCTGTAGTTCATCTTTGTGCCATAATTCTTGCGATGGAGTGAAGAAACTCACTCCAAACTGATGCTGCAAAATACTATGCATGGTTGTATACACAAATATTAACGACTTTTTTTCATTGTAATTATCGCCTCTAACTATTTAACTAGGATATAACCTTTAGATGCACGCCTATTTTACCTCCTTTAATATTTTTTGACGTCCTACAATAAATAAGCCCTCAAATCCGTCAAAATACCCAGTCAATGAAACGCTTCTTACGACCGTGCGAAGCAAGTCCCGTTTTTTTAAAGCGTTATTTCCAAATGTTTCCGCATTCCCGTCGGTATCTTATGACCTTTTTGAGCTCAAATGTTTCACGCAACGAAACCTCATCCTAATATAATGTGAACGTTCGTAATGATCCATTAAAATCACAAGTTTTCATCTTAACCCCCCCCCCCCCATCCCCCCACACTGACGTTTAGCTTGCTAAAGCGCAGGAAAATACGAAACAATTTGAAACCCTCTTATTGATGTACATCCTTAGCCACGATATTAGTTTCTTGACTATCGACCAAATAACCTTAACGAAAGCGACATATTAAAATTACATCCTATTTCGGGTAAACATCCAATGAATTATCGTGCAATAACAAATAAATTTCGAGTATTGTATTAATTAACATTGAACATAAATAAATCATTATTATTAGCGAATATAATTAGCGATGATATTGATTCAAGGCGATCAGCAAATTGAATTTTTGTAGCGTTTAAATAAAGTACATTATACCAAGAATAAATTTGAAGTTATACCAATCACTCGTCCTTGTTAATTATGATAGGGGTAACTGGTATTTAGCTGAATGACTTCACATCTTTCTTTAATAAACTTTAAACGACAAAACGTTATTTTTCTATTCTCTGCACATGTAATGTAAATTTGCGGCTTGAAGCGCAACTCCTCAACTTTGGACAAGCGTCAAAAATACCATCCATTTATAAATCATTTTGTAGTAAACATAAAACTTCTGAAATTGAACAGTGAAGAGCAGAAACACACAATTGCAAAACTGATGACGTTCAACTATGTTCTTTCTAACATTAAATACGCCACACCCACACTAGTATGAATAAAATTTAGTATCAAAATTACAGTCTAGTCATGAAGATACTAAAATTTAGATCTATTAACAAGTTCACTTTTAATTTCTGTTCTTTAATCCACAGCATTTGACGGTGCTACTTATTGTTGAATTGAATTATCTTGTGCAAGAATAGAAACGACCACGCCACCCACGCGTGGACTACATCGAGAAAGTGAAATCGTATCAACAACTCGGATCAATTGTCTCAACTTCTGAACGAAAATCAACAAAATAATTTCACCGTCTACATCGGCTTGGATTTTAAACAGAACGATAAACAGTTTAATAAACTTAAGACAACCAACACCAGAAATAATGATGAGGATATGTTAATCAAACAATGAGTCCAAGATAAAATTAAATATCAAATATCGAAAATAATTGAGGAAAAGCAACGAAATTTCATTATATCTCCACAGACTGCAATCGTTGTACGCGAGAACTGAAAAATGTTAGTTGAAACCACACATCAAAGGTCGGCACACTCGCATACCTTCGAATATATCTTAACTTGTATTAAATAAATTCAACAACACACATCAAAAAACAATACAAGTTTCCAGGAACGAATAACATCCATGGAAACATTTACGTTCAGTTCTACGAAAAGAATATATATCATGCCTAACAAATAAGTTATTTCAACGACCCTACGATGGCAAACTACCGAACCAGCAACTGGAACTTAGAACTCCATTACGAAAATATACATAAAAATTGGTATGAAATTCTGTCTAGGCTCGCCACATACACATTTAATTATTCTTCTCTCTTCTTTGAAAATATATTTTATTATATAATAAATTAGCAGATTTCCTGAAGAAAGTCGAGGTCTCCGCAAACGACCCTGAATTCCTCAGAAAATTTTCATTGTCAATATTTATCACTACAATAAAATGACATTCTTTAGCAAATTTTCTTATAAAATATCATAATGTCAGACTGTAAAAGTTGTATCTTACAAGCTTTACGCAATTTATATCTGAGGCTGGCAGCAAGTTGAGGCGAGACACAGTACCCAGTGAAAATTTACAGCGCGGCAGCTTCTGATTTCGATTACCAGAAGCTGGGGCGACTCTAAATTTTGTTAAGGTACGTCACAGCTCGTCAGGGACACAATACGTCACAGCTCGTCAGGGACACAATACGTCACAGCTCGTCAGGGACACAATACGTCACAGCTCGTCAGGGGCGATGCACGGCGCGCCGCCCTGCGTCCAGTCCTCCGTCAGCCCGTGCCGCTCATACGCCCTCACGAACGCGTCCTGGATCGCCTCCCTGCGGCGATGTGGGAGACGCGGTCAATAATATTAAACTCGAGGTAGATCTTAACTTCGAGGTGGATCTCAGAGTAGATCTTAAAATCGAGGTAGACCTTAGAGTAGATCTTAAAATCGATGTAGATCTTAAACTCGAGGTATATTTTAAACTCAAAGTAGATTTTCAACTCAATGTAGACCTTGCGACGCAGGTAGATTTTCAACTTAATAAGCGTCCACGCTATATAGTTCTACATTTAAAAGCCCACTGAAGGCCTCGAATGCAACGGTATACTTGGAATCTTGAGAACTAACAATTAAATGAACTGGTTAATTTTCAATTAGCTTATAAATTAGTGTAATTCATCACAGCGTTACGACCGACAAGCAGATGACCTAAACAGCTGCTGGTGCAGCGTTAGGCTGACCTAAACAGCTGCCAGGGCAGCGTTAGGCTGACCTAAACAGCTGCTAGTTGGTGCAGCGTTAGGCTGACCTAAACAGCTGCTGGTGCAGCGTTAGGCTGACCTAAACAGCTGCTGGTGCAGAACAAACGCTTCGATGTGCCCCGCGTCGACCGTGCGCAGCTCAGCTCCCGGCCACACGGCGTCCAGCGGCGTCATCGTGTCGCTCGGTTCATACCTGCATACGCATTATATCCTTTTATCATTTATATAGGTACTACACATTATAATTACAATATATACATAGATTAATATATATTAATACTATACATTATTATATTATACATCATCAATTATTTCCATGAAGATATAAAAAGCTCATTCTAAATCAAACTGAACCATTGTAAAAGAATCAAGAATTGCAGCGATTGCATAAAGTAGAGAGATGAGTGCACTGACTACTATCTGGAATATTTTATGCTGACCACTTCCGAGCTTATTGATCATATAAAATTAATTTATAAATTAGTAAATTCGTTAAATTTTCATATCATGAATTTGCTGATGAAAGAGATTAACATGTTGAATACTGGCCTTGCTTATCACAGAATAACCGACAAATTCGCCAAAGATAATCGAAAAACTCTAAGCAGACTGTGAACAATCGCCACGATACAATTAAAAAAAACGTAGACACGCGAGCTTAATTAATATATTAGCAAAAATAAAACATAAGATTATCCACACATATGTTTGGCCTGGAGTGTGATAAAAGATGATAAATGAACATACCATGAGATGTGTCGAGGAAACTAACATAACATAACTAACACTAACATATCGTCCCGTAATTTGTACTAGTTAGTAAGTAACGATAGTCCATTCTTCTCATTTCCGTCAGTCAATCACTAGCAAGCGTCCATATCACATGTCAAACTAATTCAATCCGTGTGTACTGTGTGGTGATTTATATGCCTGTTAATACTTCATTGTCCGTCATGTGTAAATAAACCATTTTAAACCATCGCCGACTCATTTATACATTTGTATTTTGTTATCGCCGACTCATAGGACCTGTGTTAATTCCATTGTATAGCAAGACATACCATCCGCCACAAGATGAGTCATAATCACGTCTGAGATAAAATAATAAAAAATGATATGACAACAGAACATGCGTCACACTCACGCATCGCGGATGGCCTGGATGATGATAATCAACTCGGGGTCACTTGGATGCCCGAAGTTGGCAACGTGGGTGCACTCATCCATGATCCCTGCAACCACGTTAACATCATCCATTAAATGATAAAGAGGGAGACGCTGGTTATTTATAATATAAATGGTAGTGATGTCCGCAACGAACAATTAACGCGGCTGTTCAAAAAAAAAAAAATCAAAAGTAGAAGATATGGCGAAGAAATTCTTGAATATAATAAAAAACGACCGACGAGACGACAGAAATGACATCAAGGTAGGGCAGCTAAAGACAACTTGTTGTAGGCAACTTGTACTATAAGCTCCATTTATAATTTATAATTCTATGTTTTTTTCTGAACATCTGACATGACCCTAAAATATAAAGTCTATATTCACTGAAGTAAATATTCAATTCTGAGCTCCACATTGCCAAAAGATAAAAATTTTACATTATTTTAAATAGTAAATACTTTTTATAAGTAGGGTTAAGTTGTGCTGGCAGAAACCGCGGATTGAAGATTAAAAAAATAAATATATATTTAGAAATTCAACAATTTATTTCTACCAAACTGTCGAAGTGCAAGAAGAGGCGCGGACAAGAGGACATAGGGCCTTGCTATTGAAACTCTATCAAGTACACGTAGCGGCCCAAGTACACGTAGCGGCCCACGTATAAGTACACGTAGCGGCCCAAGTACACGTAGCGGCCTACGTACACGTAGCGGCCTAAATACACGTTAGCGACCCAAATACACATAGTGAAAGATTTCTTGTCTGTGATTGGAGGGTTTAGCTTGAAAAGCCATCAGTAATTGGTAGCAGGAACTACGAACTCGTAGCTATTTTTCGTAGTACGGCCCAAGCTAATACCATTGCAAAATAATTCCGTTTCATTCCTAAAGTTTACCACAGAAGAACTCACCTCGCATGAACTGCACGGCTTCCCAGGTGAGGGGATCTTTGACGGTGAAATAAGGCTTGAAGGACACCAGATTGCGGTGTGGGGAAGTCGCGGGTCTGATCCCCACGGGGGTGAAGCCTAAGTGAGGGTCTTCCTTGTCCCCCACAGGCTTCCCCGCCGCGGGATCCCGACTGAACAGAGACGACGAAGAGGAGAAGATTTTCTGCGTGGACTCCTTCAGATATCGGCCAAGGAGAACATCGAGGCGATATTTGGGGTGTTCGGATTTGCTGGCTGTCGGTGATGTGACGTCAGAGCTAGGCTGGGCATCAGTAATACTTGACGTGTTTGAGCCGTTAATCCCTATAATACTAAGAGGATTTAACGATGTCAGGAGAGTGCGAGTGAATTTCTCGGCGCTTTGTTTGCTGCTCACAAACACTCGACTAGAGCCTGAGCTTGCGACTCTGTCGACTGAACCAGTGCCCGAACCGGCGCCTGGACCAGCGCCTGAACCGGCGCCTGAAGCAGCGGCTCCCAGACCTACTCCAGAGCTGCTGGGAGCAGTAGGGATGGAGTCAGGTTTTGTTGCACCAAGACGGGATGCTAGGGGACCGACAAGAGGAACCATCACAGAACTACCACTACCACCGCAAGAGTCCATCACTCTCTCGCTGGTAGTGGAGTTGTAGGTACAAAGTTCTTCTGTGAGGTTAGTGCACTTTGCTGGACTGACGACGTTCAAGGAGTTAAGGTCGTTGCTTTGAGCGTCGAGATGAGAATATCCCGAAGATTTACTATGTGTATGAGCAACATGTGACCTCGAACATTCACTCAACGTATGAGAAGAGTTTGCATACAAATATTCATCTACATTTGAAGTTTTATTCTGCGAATTTAAAAAGTCTTCGACTGTGTTGCCATTGTTAGAGCTATTCACATTGTTACTAGAAGAAAAACCACAGCTTGAAGCACTCAAAAAATTCAAATCATCGTGTTGTTTGAGACTCTCGGTGAAACCAACTTGTGTAATACCGTCAGCCTGAAAACTCGCATATCCTGCCGAGTCCTGCACCGTTTTCCTGGCAGTGTTTGAACTGCAATCAAGTGTTGCATTGGGAGACGAAGACGTAATAGGAGCGCATTTGTGGGACTCGTGGGAATTTTTCTCAGCAGGATCTGAAGATGAACTGACACGCAGCAGTTCGGGAGAGGGTGCTTGTGTTGTGTGTGCTTGTGTTGTGTGTGCTTGTGTTGTGTGTGCTGGGGTGTCGTGTGCTTGTGTTGTGTGTGTGTCGTCACCATTATTAGCTTCGTCGATGTCAGGATATAATCGTGCAAACTTCTGGCCAACTTCGTGGTAGATGGAGAAATGCTGAAGAATGTAGTGCAGTCACAATCAAGTGATGAAGATAAGAAGATAAACTTTAAAGAAGCATCAAAACTATATAGTACTTTGTTGTGTGTACATAAAAACCTAGTTTTATTAATATATACAGTACAGAAATTTGTAACCGAAAATTACTTTGAATTTGGCAGATGATATCAACAAAGTAAACTTTGTTCAACACACGGAAAACAGAGGCAATATTCAAAGCAGGAATATCCAATCAATATGATTATGATTTCAATAACTTTCATTTAATATGATAAATAAGCTAAATTTATAAGCAAACATAGCAACCTGAATCACAAAGCTTGTGAATCACAATATCCTTATTTAAATATAGCATCAAAGCAAGCTAGCGTGCACCCCTCACCCCCTCCGGTGAGTGGATCAGGTTAAAAAGTTCGTCCCTGAAGGCCTCGTTGGAGAAATATTGGTCCTTCAGAAGCTCCCAGTTGATGGCCCCACTCATCACTCCCTGCAACAAGGATCGTCATTTCACCATTGATCTTACGGATCGGAAGAAAATATAACTCAGTACTCACAGCAGTGAGTGACAGAGAGCGCATTTTCTCGTCGACGAAAACGTGAAATCACTGACAGACAGACGGACGGATAGACTGACATGGCGAGCACAATAGTGCATTTTTTTCATAAATGAGAAAATGTGCTAAAAATCATTGAGGTTTTATAGTCTTCACAGGGGAGTAATTCTGTGCAGTTTATTTTCAATATTTTCTAACTATTTTCTTGACTTTTTCCTTACTACTTGTTTAATGCACCGATCTAGTGTATGGTCGACAACAGAAAAGACGATTAGAAACTTGAGCAACCACAGAGAGAGAACAACTCTTGAAGCATGGCTCGATATTATGATAGCCTCGATATTATGATAGCCTCGATATTATGATAGCCTCGATATTATGTTAGCCTCGATATTATGATAGCCTCAATATTAAGATAGCCTCGATATTATGATAGCCTCGATATTATGATAGCCTCGATATTATGTTAGCCTCGATATTATGATAGCCTCGATATTATGTTAGCCTCGATATTATGATAGCCTCGATATTATGATAGCCTCGATATTATGTTAGCCTCGATATTATGATAGCCTCGATATTATGATAGCCGCGATATTAAGATAACCTCGATATTATGTCAGCCTCGATATTATGATAGCCTCGATATTATGGTAGCCTCGATATTATGGTAGCCTCGATATTATGATAGCCTCAATATTACTATAGTTAAGATTTTGGCACTAAGTGCTCTAGTTATACAAGTAACTCTTCACGAGTTGAGTGTAAATATCTCACTTTTTCAAGATAATATATGCTACAAATTTAGATCCTAATATTTGCCCCACGATACTACCTGAAAATATTAAAACAACAGCTTTATAGAAACATTATTTCGCAGGATAAATATTTTTTCCATCGAAAACGAAATCAAAACATTTGAGCGCTTCAGTTTGTTATCTCGATAATTGACCTGCGTGAAGACCCCAGACGCGGTGGTCCACGACAGGCATGGCACCAGGGGGATGGGTCGGGGCCAGCTGCAGCATGCCAGCGATGCCATCTGGCAACGAAAAATGTCATCTGTCAAATGGCTTATCCTATGGCAACAGTAACCGTCATCTGCCAACTAGCTCTTCCTTTGGTAACGGAAACCGTCATCTACCAATAAGCTCTTCCTTTGGTAACGGAAACCGTCATCTACCAATAAGCTCTTCCTTTGGTAACGGAAACCGTCATCCGCCAACTAGCTCGTCTGCTGGTAACGGAAAACGTCATCTGTCAATCGTGTTATCATCTCACAAAAATCTTATGTCAATTAAATTAACCACTAGCAATTACCATCTGATTATTCTGTTAGCCGTTGAAATTACCTCTTGTTAATTCTATTTCTATTGCTTGTCAATAAGTCAAATGAGAAGACGATATATACTAGTCAAAAGAGAGATATATTTTATAAATACATAAAACTACGAGTTTACATATCCTAACTGAGACTGATGATAACTTGAGATCTATTATAAATATTGACTCTCATATTGCATAATTCAACCAGATGCATCAACATAATGGGTACCATAACTACAAAATCTACCTAAAGTTTTGCCAATACATCGCCACACATAACTTTACATGATGTATGAGCATAACATGGCTCACACAAGCTACATATTTTACATTAAGTATCGCCAAAACATGGCCTCGCACGTAGCAATATTTCTAATCATATATCAACATAACATGGCTCTACAAACAACATATTCCACATTAAGTTCAACAAGGCCTCACATGTCCGCCCATGCTGATGCCGGTGAGCCCCACAGGTCCCAGACGCTGCCGCAGACACCAGTGCAGCAGCACCATCGACTCGAAGATGAGACATCCGCCCATCACGAACAGATCTGACACGTTCAGCAGACTGGACCGCCTGCACGACACAAAGATCAGACATCCGCCCATCACGAACAGATCTGACACGTTCAGCAGACTGGACCGCCTGCACGACACAAGATCAAACATCCGCCCATCACGAACAGATCTGGCACGTTCAGCAGACTGGACCGCCTGCACGACACAAGATCAGACATCCGCCCATCACGAACAGATCTGGCACGTTCAGCAGACTGGACCGCCTGCACGACACAAGATCAAACATGCGCCCATCACGAACAGATGTGGCACGTTCAGCAGACTGGACAGTGGGAAGTCTGCGGAGAGTTAGCATTGAGGAGGTCGATGTAAGATTGGAGTGGCAGAGGGATCTGCACGAACACACGTCTAGGTATGAGGTGTAACGATACATGCTATACAATGGGTGCTCACCTCTGCTCATAAGACTTTCTGCGCCCACAAATATAGCAATGCTTACCTCTGTTCGGGGGGCTTTCTAAGCCCATAGAAAGGGTTCTCGAGCAGGATTGAGCCTATACCGTAGTCGCGAACCAGAGGTTTGGCCATCCACGTACGTCGCTTCCAGAAGCCCTGAAAAGAATGCAGTTTGAATTGTTCAAGAACACCAACATCAATAGTTCAGTACACAACAATCCGCAATCTCCATATGTAATGTAATAGAACAGCATCAGCACACAACGATCCTCCAGCAAGAAATGTATACGACAACGTAAACAGACCACCAGAATCTGTAAAAAAAACACAATAATTTCTGGCCACACAATAAATGCCTTTGTAACTCACATGGTCGCCGGTGCCAGCAAGCTGGATACAAACAGGTCGGTAATCGTCCTTAGCCCATCTGTAAGCAGCGAATAAAATACCGTTACCGCGGAGCACTTTGACACCTTTATATATAATGTTTATTTGAAGTAATTATACTAAGTTAGTTAGTTTAGTGGCTAAATGTTTACTATCGCTTCAGCTATTTAGCAATCTCGCACCGAAAGTCCAAGATGAACATCACCAACGAGGTGGAAGGTCTATTTATACTAAGTTTGATAGGTCGTAACCTATCAGGTTGAGTTTGAACAGGAAGTGATCAATACTTTATCGTTAGTCTGTGGATAAATAAACCATGTTTCATGGTATTTGTAATTAAAGGCCTGGTAAATAGATGCTGCTAAAAATACACAACATTAAACTAGTCGCCAATGGTATCATAAAGCGGGGAAGAGGAATTTTAACATGGTCATGCATCCACCATTAAAGGTAATTAACCCTTTCTCTACCGATACCTAAAGGCCTGGTAACCAGAGTTACCATCGATTAAGCAAAGGTTACTGAGGTGACAGTACTTGTGAGGTAGGATCATCTGGAAGTGAGCCTTCCGACTGGCCTCAGGTAGCAGGCCAGGCAGGTGCAGGTCGAAGGGAGACATGAAGTGTCCTTCATATAAAACGTACGATCTTCTTATTTGTTTCTGAAAAACCCGATTTGAATTAACCAAGTTATTACATGAATCAAGAATGATAAAAATAGCAGAATTCGTAATAACAGTCAACTAAGTAGAGCAGAATAAAAGATAAAAGCAAGCATACCTTTGAGATAGTAACTGGAGTTAAAGGGTCCACGAGAGAATAGCACAAGTTCTTGTCCGCCATCTTCTTCCTAAATGTGAAGATGCGATGAAGGTTTTCTGGTTTACCCCATCCCTACAGTGAGGAAATCAATTATTCGACAAGAGAATATGTTAAATATACAAGACTAGACGAATATTTTTAAAATGTAAGCAAATATTTAGAGATTTTAGAAGACCTAAAATTATGGTCACAGATCATTCACAGGTGAGTCAACAGTGGCATGTCTCGCTTAAGCAGTGCGTCTCGCTTAATTAAGCAGTGCGTCTCGCTTAATTAAGCAGTGCGTCTCGCTTAAGCAGTGCGTCTCGCTTAAGCAGTGCGTCTCGCTTAAGCAGTGCGTGTCGCTTAATTAAGCAGTGCGTCTCGCTGAAGCAGTGCGTCTCGCTTAATTAAGCAGTGCGTCTCGCTTAAGCAGTGCGTCTCGCTTAATTAAGCAGCGCGTCTCGCTTATGGCATGTCTCGCGTCAGCGGCATGTCTCGCGTCAGCGGCATGTCTCGCGTCAGCGGCATGTCTCGCGTCAGCGGCATGTCTCGCGTCAGCAGCATGTCTCGCGTCAGCAGCATGTCTCGCGTCAGCGGCATGTCTCGCGTCAGCAGCATGTCTTGTGTCAGCACAAAAATCACATATAAGTCAATTATTACAGCTTGAAATTTGAGAAATTTTGCCTGATATTTCAAATTGGTCCTCAAATAAATATTACATTTTTGAAAATGAGACTTGTTAAGTTAGTTAGTAATCTTGTGATCCAGTTGTTTGCAATTGGTTCCAATCTTGTGGTTCCAAAAATGGCAGGAAGGCTTTAGTTGAGTATTGCGGCTCAAAAGGTAAATGTATTCCACGCCAACCTTGCTGCTCAAATTGGGAATTAGGGCAGAAACCACCTGAGAATCGAACAAAATGCTAATGAAGGTATTAATCTGGCCAATTTCAGCAAAGCCATTCATATGGCCTTTTCCTAATTTCTTCAGTAAATAAAGAGAGGTTAAAGTAAAAACTGCCTATTTTCAACCAGGATTTTTGAAAATCACATGTGAAACTCTCATGTTTACCTGTAATTTTATGAAACTTCTGCCCAATATTCCAAATTGGTTTGTTGCTTGTTTAGTTGGGAAACTTCCTACTTTTTCTGAAATATTGCAACTCTCTTTATTCACTCTAATATCATATAATTTCAGTGGGTATGAAATCCCATGGCTCTAATGTCATGTATCTTGTTTGATTGAAGAAATCACGGTTCATAAACATGTCATTTCATAAAATTTTCAACTTCCACGGTACCTAATACCACGCTCCTGCCAAAATATTTAGCATAAACGCATAATGAGACAACCCAAAACATTTTGTTAGAGATTACATAGTTGCTGTCAGTCTGTCACGTCAGACTGCATTATCACGTGTTCAGTTGACTCTAGACACTAGAGTAAAGACAAATTTATTGTTGCTGTTTCTATGGACTAGGGTAAAATTACAGATTTGGGATAATACTTGAATTGAACAGGACTTTGCAAATGACTGACATAAATTTGTGGCTCGTAAATGGCTCTCTTCAAGGCTCAAATGAATGTACCTAATCATGGCTTGCAAATCTGTAAAACCAAAGCTCAAAAAATTATGTTGCAGTTTATAGAGAGTAGGTACATACCTAGTTTTCTCATTAGCTGCTTGCCAAAATAATCATACCTATTACCTAATCTATTATATAATATCGGTCAGACTCAGAATTACAATTGTAGGACTTGATTGTGTCATTGTGCACAGTGTCTGAGAAAATTTATTGATCATGCCAGCAGTGTGTAATTCTGTATAGGTAATATATTCTCATGTCAATATAAGAAAACCTATCAAAAAACCAACCCACCAGGCTATCAGGCTACCACTGCGTTACACCACCTTCCCCTGCAATGAAAATTTATAAACTGAGCACATTAGAAACTGCCGCACTTCCGAAATCGCGCGTGGTTCGACATCCAATCCTATGTTGGCAACGCCTCAAGCAAGTTAACTAGTCGTCTATCTGTAGGGTAGTAGACAAATTTTTGCAATGAATACGTTCTAAAATAAAAAAAAAACACATCCACATTTGTAAAAAATTCTCACGATTGGACAAGACCAACAAAGTTTTCGATTTCACACAAAATTATGAGATAAACTTCTACTTTTTCACTGCGTAAATTCACATCATACTTCCTGTTTACGTAATTACAGGACGCCATCACACACGCTTTTGTTTGGTTGTGTCTTGTTTGATTTCACAATAAATAGATTTGATTCACATTCCATTCTGAGATTTAAATGATTGAAAGTTTTTTTGAATTATAAAAACCCATTTATATGTTCCCGATTTGAATTTCTTTCATTTTTTGCCCTATTATGTTGAATTTATCTTGATAAATTCACTTCAAATTCTGACTGATTTCGTCTGCCATCACGCGTTTTCGAACGTTTTGTGTCTTTTAGAAAATTTAGAAAAACATGGAAAACTATTTCATTATATAAAACATAGAGCACGTACCTTATAGTGCATTAATAATACAATTTAATTTAATAAAAATTAATTTTTAATTTAAAAAATATAATCAGATTTTTAATTCAATATTTTTCTAATAGAATTTTATTCAATAGCATGTACTATCTAGTGTATTAAATAATAAAATTTGATTTAGTAAAATTTAATCGTAATTAATTTTTTAATTTAATTAAATTCTACAGCTTCAACTGGTAAAAATGAGCATCATAGGAATCAAAGTAAAACTGTTGTTCATACATCACAAATTGAATGACATTGGATGGATTTGATAGGTATTTTATTATTCCTGTTTATATATAAGAATGGAAATTATGCTTCTATTTCAGAATGATAATGGAAATGTTTCTACTATTTCAAAAACTTTTCTTGAATACACTTCCAAAAACTAAAGTTCTGTAATCAATGGAGTCTTTGAAATGACAAAATCATTCAATTTAAAATGTTTAGCTATAAGAGTAAGATTGTCATTTGTCAATATGAGGAGCATTCACTCGTGAGGAGCTGTAAGAAAAAATTCATTGTTTTTTATGTAAAAGAATGTTTTTCAATTACAAGAAATGCAATACTTGATTTTTGGAAATACGATGTTAAAATTAACGATCCGTATTAGAATTCAATAGACGTTACGATTTCAGAATTATCTTCAAAAAGTTTGTTGTCGTTCGTTTGTTCAGAAGTTTTTGTTCGTTTGATCAGAAGTTTTCATTCGTTTGATCAGAAGTTTTCGTTCGTTTGATCAGAAGTTTTTGTTCGTTTGATCAGAAACAGAAAAAGTTTTTGTTCGTTTGATCAGAAACAGAAAAAGTTTTTGTTCGTTTGATCAGAAACAACATAATTATTCATTCTCTTGCACTAAGTATACGAACGATTAGTTAATTCGTAATTTGTATACAACCGTATACGAATTAGGTATACGATTGATCATCCCGCTAGTTTATGCACCGGGAGCAGGAAAGAAGCTAGGTACCTATTCAATTCAGTAGCACGTTAGCTCACATGTTATGTACCTAGTTCTGCTCGTCTGAATTGCGTGTTTAGTGTGCATGATGGAAAACTCTGCCTAATGATTACTTAATGAAGTTTAGTTCATTGCAGTCAACTTAAGAGAAAATTTTCAACTAACTAATACTTTTTATAAGTCTAATTTTAATTGTTGAGTGAAAGGTGCAGGCATACAACTTCCAAGTGATTAGGTACTTTATAGAAACTGAGCAAGTTAGTGTACATATTTTAAGCCTTTAAAAAGTCCATTTTTTGCCTCAAATAACGATGTTGGGTAGAAAAGTGGTCTTGGTGGATCGAAATAATATATGAACCTTCGAAATTAGAATTCCATCCTGCATGCCAGAAAGCTTTGGCTTGGTTTAGTTTACATAGGCTAAAAGATCATTTCTTTTAAAAGCTGGCAACATATCATATAAGTGCTGACTGCTGTGGCTAGGTTAGGGTAAACGCGGTATATTCCGACACATTAAGGACGCATCGAGAAATGAAAAACTATAAAAAAAACCGTATGCGTTACATAAGTTCTGTTGTCTTCACATGACTCTCAAAACACTTCACTACGCGTCAGCAACGATGAAACGTCACAAAATGTTGCCATATTTATTAAAAAGCCTTTAGAATGGGAACCTACCAAATCCCTATATTCCGTCACTTTGTGTGGCAATATTCGAGACGTGGTGAGTCGTATTGCGTCAGCGCTTCAAATTTAACTGATACGTATTGCCGACATCCATGTGTTCGAATTCCGTTTGCTGTGTGAGCTGTATTGGAATACAACACGGCTTTGAATTAGAACACTAACGAATATTGAACACTACTTAATTACGTTTTAATTAACAGCTATTAGGCTTTTAATTAAGCAAATTTCAATTTTTGTACAAAGCTTTGAACGATCTGTGTGTGTCCAATTCAAGTTGTGTCGGAATTATTTCTAATGAGCTCCAGTTGATCTATTTTCATTGCAGTGGAAGGTGGTCCAACGCGGTGGTAGCTGGTAGGAACCGTAGGGTTGGTTTTTCGATACGTTTTCATATATGGACATGAGAATATATTACCTATACAGAATTCCATACTGGACGGAATTACCTACAATGTTGGAATATACCGCGTTTACCCTAATCAGAGGTGTTGACTGTTGATGGTAGATTCTTGGCATTCTTCCAATCTTTCAGGGTGCAGAGACTAGAGAGTGGATTAATATCTCAAGATCTTTGGTGGCACCTCAACATTATAATTTATGTTTCCGAAGCAGTCTAACCAGCCAGTGCCGCAGCCACAGACCCACAGCCAGCCCCAGCAGCCCGCCAGTCGCCAGACGCCAGCCACCACTCCACCAGCCTAGTCCAGTGTCCAGGCAGCCATAGTGGCAAAGCAGAGAGTTTTTTAGACTCTCCCTCAAGTTCATTTTTGAGTCCTATAAGTAGACCAGTAAAGTATCCTGGATACCAGCATTATCATACTTAAGAAATTGGTTTAAATGAGAGTTTTTTAGACTCTCCCTCAAGTTCATTTTTGAGTCCTATAAGTAGACCAGTAAAGTATCCTGGATACCAGCATTATCATACTTAAGAAATTGGTTTAAATCTTGAGACTTGAGTAAATGGGAAAATTAAAAATGAACCGATTCTAAAAAAGCTCTGGTTTGCCACTATGCAGGCAGCCAAACTTACCTTAACGAAAAATTTTGTCAGCAGTAATCGACGATAGACTTGATCAACTTTACTGCGAGCCATTGTGTTTAATACATAATAACATAAAGCGAATATAACTTGGAACTTGGTTCGTCAACGGACAACGAGTATGAAAGACTTTTAAATGCATAAGAAATAGCCATAGGAATTTACAGAGACTGATACGAATAACGATTCATTTCTAGAATGCATCTAATATATCGGAGATAAGCACCGGCCAAATCAACATGTCCGCAGTCGTGGAACTTAACAATGCAAAGTGCCGTAGAAGCAGGAAAGGTTTTCCTAACAACAATTAAAATTTTTGAACCATGACAATCTCCATTCCGTTAGGAGTTACATCGTAAACTTGAATTGTCTTTGGTAAACATTACATTACGACTTCCTTTTTCAATTCACTTCATCACAAAACATCAGTTTCCATCACAGATACGTGATGATTCATACGATAAAAGAAAAAAAATATGCATTGATTTAATAATGACTGGTGGATTTGGCATTAATTACTCATGTAGAATTGAACATTTATACTTAATGTGAAGATATAAAATAGAATACAGTAGAATATAATAAAAGTGTCGTCGTTGAAGAAGATAGGCCCACGGCCTGTTGCCGATTCATGTACTTTTCGTGACTTGATTCACAAGGAATCCGGCCTTTGGAACCCGATATTTTCATAAATGACGATTGATTGAGATACTTGCCGGACCTATTGCCTGGTCCGTAAGTTGCTAGGCATTTTAAGACTGAACATATGCTCCTGCATAGCTTCGTTTAGTCTGTTCTTGAAGGCGTCAATCAATACTCGGAGAGTCAACGATGCTATCGGGGAGGCTGTTCCACATGTCGGTGACTCGAAGCGAAAAGAAATGTCGTCGCATGGATGTGTTACAACGCAGTTTTTTTAGTTTATAGCCGTGGTCCCTGGTGTTGGTTCTTGTTTCAAATTCTAGTAATCCTTCTGGGACCTTGTATGAGCCATGAGTATACTTTTATGCTTCAATGAGGTCCCCACGCAGGCGTCGATAACTGAGGCTTGGAAGCTTCATAATCTTTAATCTTTCCTCATAGGACTTGCCTTTCAAGCCCGAATTATCCTTGCGCGTCTTCGAACACTCTCTATTAAATTTTTTTCCTTTTCAAATTTCGGTGACCACACGACGATTCGGGCGCACGACAGCAACAAACAACTGCTTCATCGCTTCTGCAGCTATGAACTCGACAGTGCGTCCGATCAGTCCAAGTCGTTTATTGGCTTTATTAACTTGACCTTCAATATGCTTAGAAAATTTCAAGTCATTGTCGATATTAACTCCTAAATCTTTTTCCATTGTAGACTGCGACATCATAACTCTGTCGTTGAAAACGCGTCTTTTCATACGTACTGTAATTTTGCTGTTCATTATTCTTGCAAAGGTGGATTACTTTACATTTGTCAGCGTTAAAACGCAGCTGCCACTTATCAGCCCAGTCTAGCAGCCTGTCAAGATCACCTTGCAAATGTACTTTTTGCGACGTCTTCTTCACTGTTTTGCACAAGCTCAATGCTAACTACTCTGGAGACTTCCTTACAGCTCAGTAAAACCTAGTCCGTTGTGCGGCCATTCGTCTGTTAGACGAGTGGCAACCCAAACAGCAACCCTCTGTTTATGCTCTGTTGTTTATGATGCAACCCAAACAGCATCATAAACAACGCCTCCAGCCGCATCCCTTTTCTGCAACAAACACGTTCTTACAATGCCTCAGCTTGCCGTGAAGTCAGAACGTCACTACCGAGTGCTTGTAGCTCTATATGTAGCTTTTTTAGATTGCGAATAATCTGTTAATCCAAGCAGTGCTCTAGCATCCATATAGATTTGACTTACTTCGGCCAGGTTAGCGGACTGATGACGTTTGTTAGTTCGTAGTTTCTTGAGCGCTAGTGACGGGCTGAGAGCTGCTGTAAACTATTTTGACAAAAGCCGAACCAGCATGTAAAAGCTTATCAACAATTTACAATGACACCAAAATTAGTTCAAACTACTTAAGACGTAATAAAAATGTGACTTTAGAAATCTCAAGTATGGTGGAAGCAGAATCAAACAATTTGATTCAAGTGACCACCGAAAGAAATTTTTCTCGTGTTTGTAAATAAAACTCGTATTTTCATTTTGAATAAACCCGTGAGTAAGAAACTATCTGCCAGTGATATATCGTCTAACATAGACGTAACGTGGAAAAGAAAGATCGCTTTCACTCCACCCTACAAGATTATATAAATAACACATATCATGAGATATGTAAGCATCAGGTAATCGGAATTACAGCAATTCCATATAAATACCTTTACACAACACGATGGACGAAAAAAAAGTTGTACCTGTAAAAGCTATGCTGGTCAATGTGCTCTGCAGGATTGCTCGAGACCAAGTGTTCCCACTTCTTAGGCCGTACTTCAGTTCCAATACGGCGCAGTAAATTGGAAGTCATCCTTACAGCTAACGATGCCAATCCATGGACTCTCAAGAGTTTCATTCTGATTAATCAACAATGCTCGAAAACGAAATAGGGATGAAACGCAAATAAACGTAACAATTTACTTCACTGCACACACGCACTTATCCGAAAACGGTTCAGACAAATAAGTTAATGGCTAGCACACACCGACAACAAATGCTTGGATCATATTTCGTTTCAAATCAGAATAAGATGAATTGAAAGTGCAGATACGGTGGACAGCAATGAGCAATGACAAATACATCTACACCAACATTTATACAGCCTTTCCATTCATTTTTGCAATGGATACGAGCCACGTTAGAATGAAGAACAAAATTCACTACAAATATCTTCACAATAAATTGAATTTTTAAGTTCTTAGAGTTGTAGTCAGGATCAGGCATACAAAACAATGAACAATGCGAGTTATAAATTTTGTTACAGCATATGTGGGATTATTTTAATGTATGGCTTGTGGAGAATGCTGAACACCAAAAGGCCAAATTTTGACATACTTCACAACGAAAAACATTAATTTGACTAGCAATTGTGGATTTCAATCGCCTATGGATGAGATTATACAAGAGAGAGTGAGTGTAAAGGAAATTGAATCGCGTTCAATACCACCATTTCTGGGTGCATTTCAGGAGCATGGACTTCATCATATTTTTTGAGTCACTTTATAAACGTTTGTAAAAAATATTAGCACTTAAGAAACAACCTAGTACTTCTTTGCCCCCTTGGCCTTTGCAGAGATCTCGTACTTGCTGCTGATGTTGCGCCACATAAGGAAAGGCACAACGAGCGTTGGCACAAGCATCAAAGCAAAGATGACCCAGTCAAAATGGTGAGGGGAGAACTTGCGGTCAAAGTCCCTCTTGGGAATGATGGCTCCCTCGCCAGGCTCAGATGTGTAGCCAATCTGGACGTCCTTGGAGTCTTCTGATGGTAGGTAGGAAACCTCGGCAGCTGTGAAGTTGTAGTAGCCAAACTGCTTAGGTCTGACCACCACGGTGTGTGACACGTTGGCGCTGGGAGCGATGCGCTCAAACTTCACCTGCAGTTGGCCGGCCGCGATTTCAAAGCTATCTGAGCTGAAATGTAATTTTAAAATTTGATAAATCAGTTTAAATTATAGAAGCAATGACATTGTCGTTAGCTCTCATAATAGATTGTGATCAATGAACTGGGAAGAAATGAGAAGAAACTGATAATAGGGAACATCTATCAGACAGCACACATTACCTACAAGACTACAAGACATCAACCATGTCATGTCAATAGACATTGATGTATGATCGTCAATACTACAATTCAAAGATGCTTGGAAAAACTCAATTTGCCTTCACATCATGATAAAATAACTAGATGGATAATAACAAGAGAGACATCATGAATTAATATTCATGCCCAACAATGTAGGAGTGAGAGAAATACAAACAGGATGGAATACATTTATAGGTGAAATTAGAGTAATGGTTAAAACGTCCAGGTGAAAATTAAAAAATTTATTCCACACTCCCTCAATACTTGCAGGTTGGGACCCATACAACAAATTTCACAAGGTACATGATAGACATTTATCTTAGAATGACAAGTATAATCAAGTAGTAATCTTACTTAAAACTGGGATCAGTGAGCTGAACGTTGAGAGCAGGAGCTGTGCCGATGTTGTAGAGTGAGTAATGCACAATGATATCAGATCCTTCAACAAGGTAGAGGTTATGAACGATCTTGCTGGCCAACAGTCTGGCACGGTCAGGAGCTCCTGGGGTAACTTCAGCTGTAGAGGCTGATGTCAGTGCTGCCATCAACCCAATGAACAGCATCATTAAACATGCTAATCTTGTCAGCATTGTGGTTGTCTGTGGAGAGAAATCTACATGAGAATCCTGTAAATCAAATAGGTCACTAACAACAGTCAATGTTTTCATATATACAGTATACTGTGCATCCAGGGTAAACTGTTTTTTTTTTTATATTTCCTGTAATGAAACTACAGAAGTATAAAACAGGGTTTTTAGTAATAACCCTGAAAATTATCTATACTTTGCAACCAGGGTAAACTGTTTTTTTTTATATTTCCTGTATTGAAACTACAAAAGTATTTATAAAACAGGGTTTTTAGTAATAACTGCTTCCTGAAAATTATCTAAATCATACTTTGGCACAGGTATGGAATACGGTATATCTACATACTTTTTAGCAGTGACTAGAGTTTTCCTGTCATTTTTGGTACTGCACTACTGCTAGATTCTTGCTAGCTAAATCATCCCCTATCTGGTTTTGAACATAAGTTCAATATCCAGTTACAAGATTTAATTGTATTAAAATTGAAAAATCTATTTTTCTTCAGCCATAAGATTTTATTAACAAGTAGAAATTTTATAATCTTCCAGCACAATTTAGGCTTTATTTTCATATGGTAAAACTTATGTCATCAAACTATCAAGTCCTTTACATTATCCTTTGGGACTCTGAATTTTCATTACATTATCTAAATTTTGAATACAATTGGCATCTTGTGGCCCAATCATGCACTTTTGTTAACACTTAGAAGTTAGATAGGAGGGAATTCATCTAGCAGAAATCTAGTGGTTGCAGAAATGGTGGGAAAGCTCTTGTCATGGCTAGGCAAGGAATATTTCTACTTGGCAAGCTGCAACTGGATTTTTTGAGCCGTGGCATGGGTTTGCCAGCCATGACGCAATTTCTTCGAGCCATGAATTCCAAATCTCAGCTGTGAAAAGCCATTTACAAGCTGCCAACTTATTATTTCCCAAGTCCCATGCACATATTACCCCACATCTAAAAATTTTACCCTAAAAACAGTCACGAGCATTTGTCTTCACTTAAGCGGCAAATGAAGAAGTGATAATGCAGTCTGACCGCTCTGATGTGACCACAACTGCGCAATCTTCAAGGAATGTTTTGTGCTGACTTGTTATTACGTTCTGCATGTTATTTTGGCAGGAGCATTGAAGTATATATACTGCAGATTGTGGAAGTTGAAAATTTCATGAAATGACACGTTTGCAAAGTCAGAAGTGCAAACCACAATTTTTTCAATCAAACAAAAATTTATGACCTTAGAGCAGCAACATTTCATTCCTACTGAAATTATATAATATTAGAGCCACAATATTTTGGAAAAAATAGGGCTTTTCCAGCCCTGGTTGCAGCCCTAAAGGGAGATGTTTTCACGCTTGTTTCAAACAATGTCACATCATAGATTTTGCCAGCAATTTTTACTTTGGGAAATCTTGAGATCGTAGCCACATGTGCACCATTTCAATTCAAATTATCCTAAAAGGTTCTAATAATATAATAGTTACTTTGTAAAAACCTAAGAAAATCTTGCCTAATAGTAGGGTAAACGCAGTATATTCTGACACCTTGGGTAATTCTGACACTTCTTGACTTTTTTCCTTTATATTAAGCTTTTTCTTAGTTCCACGCATTTGTTGTTGGTTGAAATAGTGACGTCATACCCTTGCGCGCCATACTATTGCCAAAACATTAGGTCTGGGCCATCTGGCAGGAAAATATTGAGATCCAAAGAGAGACAGTGCGCATCACCCAGTGACAACATCGAAAAACTAGTCAAAGTTGATAGTTGACCTTGCTCTACCAAATAGTGATAAACTGTTTGTGTAGAAAGAATATTATGGTTTAGATTTTTAAACAAGTCTGTGAATTTATTAGGAATCCTTCAAGTATACTTGTATTTGCTGATTTCAAGTCCTAAATAAATTAATAGATGATCAAGTTAAGAGACGGTTATAGACACATAACAACCAATTCCAACACAGCTTGGAATTAGACACACACAGCTTGTTCCAAGCTGTGTGCAAAAATTAAAATTTTCTTAATTAAAAGCTTAATAGCTCTTAATTAAAAGCCTAAATAAGTAGTGTTCAATATTCAATTATTCAATAGTGTTCTAATTGCAAGCTGTTGTATTCCAATACAGCTCACACAGCGATCGGAATTCGAACACAAGAGTGTCGGCATTACAAATTAGTAGAGCTTGAAGAGTGGCCGGAATTAGTCTCACAAAATGCCCAATTGAGTCACACACAGTGTCGGATTATATGGATTTGGTAGGTTTGCATTCTAAAGGCTTTTAAATAAATATGGCAACATTTTGTGACGTTTCATTGTTGCTGGCGCGTAGTGCAGTATTTTTAGAGTGACGTAAAGCAAACAGAACTAGAGTTGTGCGTATGGTGTATTTTTTATAGCCATTCATATTTTGCTACGTCCTCAAAGTGTCGCTGTGTCGGAATATACCGCGTTTACCCTAATACATAAAGAAGTGTGCTAAAATGCTCAGAGAAAATTTTACTTTGCTACAAAGACAATATTTTGTTATTATCCTTACATCCAAATCAGTGTGGAATTCTGTATAGGTAATATATTCTCATGTCAATATAAGAAAACGTATCAAAATACCAACCCTACCACCGCGTTACACCACCTTCCACTGCAATGAAAATTGACGAGCTGAGCTCATTTGAAAATCGGGCGTGGTTTGAAATCCAATCCCGTGTTGCCAATGACTAATCAAGTTAACTAGTCATTTATCTGTAGGCTATCGGACACATTTTTGCAATGAATACGTTCTAAAATAAAAAAAAACACATCCAGCTTTGTAAAAAATTCTCACGATTGGATATCACCCACAAAGTTTTCGATTTAACACAAAATTATGAGATAAACTTCAACTCTTTCACTGCATACATTCACATGGAGTTTTCTGTTTACTTCTCACAAGACGGTGTCACACACTTATGTTTTGGTTGTGTCTAGTTTGATTTCACAATAAATAGACTTGATTCACATTCCATTCTGAGATTTAAATGATTGAAAGTTTTTTTTAAATTATAAAAACCTATTTATACGTTCCAGATTTGAATTTTTTGCCCTATTATGTTGAATTTATCTTGATAAATTGACTTCAAATTCTGAATGATTTGTCTGCCATCCCGCGTTTTCGAACATTTTGTGTCTTTTAGAAAATTTTCGTTGTTTAATATGAGAAACTATTTCATTATAGAAAACATAGAGCACGTATGGTATAGTGCATTAATAATACAATTTAATTCAATAAAAATTAATTTTTAATTTAAAAAATATAATCAGATTTTTAATTCAACATTTTTCTAATAGAATTTAATTCTACAGCATGTACCATCTAGTGTATTAAATAATAAATTTTGATTTAGTAAAATTTAATTTCATTTAATTTTTTAATTTAATTTAATTCTACAGCTTCAACCGGTAAAAATGAGCATCATAGGAATCACAGTAAAACGATCGTTCATACATCACAAATTGAATGACATAGGATGGATTTGATAGGTATTTTATTAATCCTGTTTATATATAAGAACGGAAATGACGCTTCTATTTCAGAATGATAATGGAAATGTTTCTACTATTTCAGAAACTTTTCTTGAATACACTTCCAAAAACTAAAGTTCTGTATTCAATGGAGTCTTTGAAATGACAAAATCATTAAATTTAAAATTTTTAGCTATAAGAGTAAGATCGTCATTTGTCAATATGAGGAGCATTCATTCGTCATTCCTGAGGAGCTGTAAGAAAAAATTCGTTGTTTTTTATGTAAAAGGATGTTTTTCAATTAAAAGAAATGTAATAATTGATTTTTGGAAATACGATGTTAAAATTAACAATCCGTATTAGAATTCAAAGTCGTTTTCATTCGTTTGATCAGAAGTTTTTGTTCGTTTGATCAGAAGTTTTCAGTCATTTGATCAGAAGTTTTTGTTCGTTTGATCAGAAACAGAAAAAGTTTTCGTTTGTTTGATCAGAAACAACATAATTATTCATTCTCTTGCATTAAGTATACAAATGATTAGTTAATTCGTAATTCGTATACAACCATATACGAATTAAGTACCGTAACGATTGATCATCCCACTAGATCACCGTTAGCAGGAAAGCAATTCAATTCAGCCAGTCTGTAGAGTATGGCACAACATAGGTCGAGGACGCCGTTTTTCTGCCCAAAAGACTCCAAGGCACCATCTAAATGGACGGTGGACGCCGATGTTTGCAGCAAACGGACGGCGAGGACGCCAAAATTGATTGCCCATGGTCTGGAAGGTGTTGCGACTTGCGTGGGCGCCGGAAGTTTACCATGCACACCACCAGTACGCCAGGGAAGAAAGTTGCCACTATGTTTGCTAGAAATACGAAAGTGCATCTCTGACCTATGCCTGATGATAGCGCGTACTTGCACGATCAATGCGGCAGTTGCAAGATGATCGACATAGACACCCGCGCTTCACAATCAATGATCAACATAGACGCCTGCGCATTACGATCAATGCCCGACATGGATGCACGCATTTCACGATCGATGTGGCCGACGCTCACGCTTCGCGAATGATGTGGCATGATTGAAATAGATGCACGCATTTTACGATCTATGTGGCCCATGCCCAATAATCGATACTGAAGCTCGCGCTTCACGATCGATGAGGCATGATCGACACGGATGCATGCATTTTACAATCGATGTGGCCAATGCCCAATGATTGATTCTGACGCTCGTGCTTCGCGAACAATGCGGCAAGATTGACATGGATGCAAGCATTCTGCGATCGATGTGGCCGATGTCCAATGGTAAATTCCGATGCTCACGATTCACGAACGATGCAGCATGATTATGGCAGGGTGGCCCAGTGATTAAAGTTCTGAGTACCAGACTACCAGGATTGGCGCGGGTTCTATCCCAGCTCTGTGCGCCAGTCTCTGGTCAGAATCGGCAAGGAGGTCGGGCGGTTAAGCACAGCAGAATTGTAGCAGTGAGTTGCGAGTTTGAGACCACAAGATACTGTGAATGTTCTGCGATGTTAAGAATCGGCGACAGGCCTACGGTCTAATGTCAATCATGCCGCATCGTTTGCGAATCGTGAACGTCGGAATCAATCATGGGCATCAGCCATATAGATCGTAAAATGCGTAACAAAACGTTTTGTTGAAGATCGCGCATAGTTGCGGTCATGTCAAAGCGGTCAGACTGCATTAACGTGTGCTGAACTTACAGTAGACACAAATTTTATTGTTGCCGTTCGACTGTTTAAGGGTAAAATTAGAGATTTGGGGTAACACGTGAATGGACTTTGTAAAAAATTTTGCACCTCGTAAATGGCTTTTCATGGCCGAGATATGGAACTCACGGCTCGGTGAAATGGAATCACAGCTCGTAGAAATGGAATCACGGCTGGCAAATCCATAAAATCACGGCTCAAAAAATTCAGTCGCGGCTCGCCAAGTAGATATATTCCATGCCTGCACTGAATGAGTGACGTGTTCACTGTGTTGTGTACACCGCAGTACACGTCACTATAAATTTCAGTGTAGGTACAAAAGTGGCAGTTGCCACAATGTAGGTATGTGCACAAAGTACGCTCGAATGTAAACAATGCTGGCAAAATGGCGGATAGCCACTTTCCGCATCGGCGCGCGTAAGGTATTTAATTTTGAAAGTCCCACCAAAATGTTAGCTTAATTTGATTGACTTTTGTTTGGAAACGAACTAAAAAAACTTGAACTATGACGACATCATTTTTTTTTTCGAGAAATGTCTATCAAGTACCTGCTTAGCTGGGATGTGCAAGAGGTAACATTTGGGCGGGAAATAAACATGGATATCATATTTTGAAATTAATGAAAGATAATTTGAAATCAAGATTATAGTTTTCAGAGCATGCTCTCAAAATTTCAGAGCTTTACAGCCATTCGGACAGTTTTTCTACCATGTCCTGTCGCGCTGTTTACGTTCACGTTCAGTTCAGTCATGAGCCAGTGAGGTGCGCTGGTCCTGAACTACTGCCGAGACTGAGACATGAGATGAGACATGATGTTACCGGGGGTTGTAAATACTATTTTCCATAGCACAACCTTCCTGCATACATGGTCTTTATTCTCATTTTTAATAATATATTGAGTGGGCAGGTTGAGCATTAATTTTACTTTGTGTTAGTTAATATTGTTCTTTTCTTATTTTCTTTACAGTATTACAGAATTACAGTATAAACAGAATTCAACCAGCAAGTGCAATAGTCTGATCAAAGTGCTCATTGAATGTATCTGCACCATAGTATAGGCATCATCACCTGTCCATGTTCCTCTTATTGGCTAATTCTGAACTACTCATGTTCCTCTCTAGTCTCTAACTCTTCACTACTCCATGTTTCTCTTATTAGCTAATTCTTTACTACTTCTTGTCCCCACAATTCGCATTTTCTTAACCACTCATTGGGCACAATCCTTGACGTCTCTCATAAGCTGCTGATCCCATGTAATAAACTATGTAACTTGTTTTTAACTTTGCTTAATAAAACTTAGAAAACACCAACTTTAATTCCCCATAAACTAAGTAGCTGCAATAGACAAATACAAGCTGATGACGAGTTCATCACACCCGCATAACAATAGTCAAAACTGCTACAATGTACGAGACGAGATGAGACGAGGCACGAGACGAGATGAGACGAGGCATGAAACGAAATGAGACGAGGCACGAGACGAGATGAGACGAGGCACGAGACAAGACATGACATGATGATGATGATCAGTATTTAATATTATTATTATTAATATTCACTAATATTTATAATAATTAGTTATGAATTAATATTAATAAAACTTAATAATATTATTATTACTAGTAAATTTTATTTGCGTATTCTATTCAATTTCATATTTTTAAGCTTAATTATGGTGCCAAGACCATGAAACTGAAATTTATTCCATCCAATTCTGCCTTTAAGTTAAGTTATAGCATTCATATCTAGCAGTTGCACCCATTTCCCCCACCCACCTGCAGTCAGTCTCAACCAAAATGTTTTATTCTAGTTAGAATAGATAGTCTACAACATGAGCTTTCCAATGGTACTAAAAACTTTGAAATTGGCTCATAGGAAACCTACAAATGATAGTTTTTCCAAAAAAGTGACAGAAGTTGGTCCATTTTTGGGGTGAAATTGAAAAAAGGAAAAAATTCATATCTTTTTCATTTTTCGACCAACTTCACTCATACTTATATGATATTTTTCTAAATTTTTTTCTCTTTTCAGTGGTGTAATTTTCATTACGATCAAAGGAAAAAAATTTTTTTGTGCACATACCTACACAATGCCACTTAATTTCAGTGTAACAAATTGGCTGTTGCCAGTTGTTACCATGTTGCTGAATGCTGATCAATGTGCATGACAATTTTTCAAATTACTTGAAACTAGCCTACCTCATTACCCAATTACATTACATCCTAAATAATTCATGACGATGATGCTCTATTAAAGTATCAGTGTCAGTGCAGACTGCTCACTGCAGGATAGCTTGAGAGAGTACCTAGTTGTTTCGAGTAAAATCATTTAAGCCTTTATTACGTTTCACTCTGATAAAAATTCAACACAACGTTTACAGATATAAAACCATAAAAATTGTCATTTGATCGAGCATTTGAGAAGAGATAGGTAAAATTAATACTTTCTTGAATCACGAAATTTTACAAGACAGTCATGACTTAAACTTGACATAAGCAGGCATCGAACTCAATATATCCCCATTTAAAATAAAACATTTAAATAATCGCAAAACGATGAACCAACCTGAATTTTGAATTTGAGACTTTTTGTTTACGAACTTGGTACCTGACTTCGTGACCGGTCACAGCAACACACTGACAACAATCTTCACTCGTGCAGTCGTGTTCACAATTCGGAGGCAGATATGAAAACTCCAGACGTAGCGCGAGAATGTTGTTCATGCTATAATTTGCGTTGTTGATATACAAATTTCAAATAATAAGCAAATTGACATTTCGTCTAAAAAAAATGAATAATTCATAGCGCTGCCACATGGGCCTATTTCTTCAATGCCGACACTTCTATTTTATTCTATATATCATGACAGAACAGTTAATATTTATACCTCCCCACAAGTAAAATAATTTGTTTGAAGCTAATATTCAGAATATTCAAACAAATTGCGAAAAAATTTAGTTTTGAAACATGTATTTTTAATCTATTATTTTTTTCTCGCAAACTATATTTAACAATGTGAACGTATGACAACTACAAATCGCCAACACGTCACTCATCGTAAACATTTCTTGAGTGCTGCCAGTGCCATCTTTCGGCGTTTCTCGCAAATTTGAGTTTTTTTGCTCGAATTATGATAAATTATCTCCAGGCATTAGGGTCAAGTAAAAAATGAGAGTAACGCAATTAAAAAAACAACTATGCTTTGTTACCGTCAGACGCTAACACAACGCATTAATTCTTGAATTTGCAGAAAAAATTCGACGTTTAAAGTTCATTTTGTAGATCAGTAAACCATGAGATATGACCCCAAGGTGTTACTTTTTTTGATACTTTTCAGCTTTATTTTCAAGCTAACAGCAGTATAGAGCAGAATTTGCAGAAAACCTATAGTATCTGCTCAAATTGCCTCATAGATTTCTATGCTTATTATCAATGCCCCACGATAGGGATGATTACAGATTTTTACATTAACATAGTGATGTCGGCGCTGAAGCGACCGATTCGACACTTCAGCGAACTCGCCTTCGCTGAAGTGCCGAATCGGTGCTGAAGCGTAGGCCTGATGTGGCCTGTCGCCGATTCTTTTCCTTTTCGTGCCTTGTTCATAGATCTAATATCGTTTCATTTGATCGGACCTTTTCATGACTGACGATAGTTTGCAGTAGCTACTAGACTTCCACCGGGTTCGATAAGGAGCTAGGCATTTCAAATCTGAACATATATTTTTCCATAGCTTTATCTAGTCTGTTCTTGATTGCGTTCATACTTGGAGCGCCAACGATGTCATCGGGGAGGCTGTTCCACATGTCGGTGATTCGAAGCGAGAAGAAATTTTGTCGCGTGAAGAAGTTGCAGAGTAATTTTTTTAGCTGCAAAAAAAATTACATCGTTTAAAATTAAAACGAAAATAAATCCATTTCAAGGCCTACAGACCACTCATAACTCCTTCAGTACTGAACGGATTTGCTCGAAATTTGAAATGTGAGTAGTTATTATCGATGGCCCGCAATAAAAATTAATTATTACAGATTTTTACAACATCTTTTCAATTAAGACGAAACAACGTCTATTTTAGGCAACCAAACCATTCATAACTCCCACAATACTAAACGGATATGCACAAAATTTTAAATATAAGTAGTTATTATCAATGTCTTACGATAGAAATTATCACAAATTTCCAAATTATATAATCTTAATTAAAACGATAAAACGCTTTTTTAGGCAACCGAACCACTCATACCTCCTTCATTACTGAACGGATTTGCTTCAAATTTGAAATCTAAGTAGGTATTATCAATGTTCTGTGGTACAAAAAATAACAGATATTTTCATTATCTCGTTTTCAATTAAAACGAAAAAACGCCATATTCAGGCAACCGAACCACTCATAACTCCCACAATGCTGAACGGATATGCTCGTAATTCGAAATATAAGTATTTATAAGTGCTGCGCTAGTTCAGAAATTGTCCAAAAGTTGACACATTCCCAATATTTCAAATTAAGGTGAAAAAAATTGAACATGGACGCAATAATTCCGAAGAAGCGCATGGTGTTCTCTCATTGGGTACGTTATAGACTGTTAGTTATGTGTCTTTGCCTAGTCCCGAGTTGTCTAGCTCCCCACGAGGCAAAAATTGCCATTATAGAGAGGTTCGTATTGTAAATATGTTCATCTGAGCCCTCGCTTTTTCCTACATCATCGATTTCTGGCCCCCTCTTATAACGTTCAAAAGCAGAATAGGTAAAGCCTGTAAAGCCTAAAGGAATTTGTCGTTTAAATATGTCCACCTTAGGCTGCGACTCGTTTTCAACGTCATATCAATTCAGTCCTCTATATCACTTCTCTCAACGGTATCACTATTATTCTCGGTCTCACTATTATTCTCGGTATCATTATTATTCTCAGTATCACTATTGTTCTTGGTATCACTATTATTCTCGGTATCACTATAATCCTCGGTATCACTATTATTCTCGGTATCACTATAATCCTCGGTATCACTATTATTCTCGGTATCACTATAATCCTCGGTATCGCTATTATTCTCGGTATCACTATAATCCTCGGTATCGCTAATATTCTCAGTATCACTATAATTCTAGGTATCGCTAATATTCTCAGTATCACTATAATTCTAGGTATCACTATTATTCTCGGTATCACTATTATTCTCATTATCACGATAATCCTCGGTATCGCTAATATTCTCAGTATCACTATAATTCTAGGTATCACTATTATTCTCGGTATCACTGTTATTCTCGGTATCACTATTATTTTCAGTATCACTGTTATTCTCGGTATCACTATTGTTCTCAGTATCACTATTGTTCTCGGTATCACTATTATTCTCGGTATCACTATTATTCTCAGTATCACTGTTATTCTCAGTATCACTATTGTTCTCAGTATCACTATTGTTCTCAGTATCACCATTGTTCTCAGTATCACTATTATTCTCGGTATTACTAATTAATTATCGCCATTGTCCAATCTCGCACCGAATCACTCTAATCGTTAGCCTGATTGTTGTCGGATCAGTTATTTTGTTCATTTTCTTCATCTTCTTCCCAGTGATTAGTATCGTCATTCTCACAATTATTTAGATTGCTATCGCTGTGACTACTACCGGAGTCCAATTCCGTCGTTGAATTACCATCTAATGGGCTACTGCTAGCACATACGCGAGAAGAACTATAATTCAAAGTAATTCCGAAAATGGTTCGCGGCTTTAGCTGAGGACGGTGGAAGCATTCGTTGAGAGGGATCCCTTTGGCCGGAATTTTCGTTAACATTAGCGGGAAAAGTTTTTTTTGGAGCCTGCTATATAATTAAGAACCTTTAATATATCGACGAAATTTGAATAATTTCCTGCATACATATATGTTGCTAAATAAGTAGATATGAATATATACAAAATTTCGTTCGTTCATTTCTTTACAACTTACATTAAGATTTTAAATATTTGAATGCAGCAATTTCGATGTAACATTTTACATACAAGTCATTGTGAAGGTTCATACCTATCTTTTCTAATGAAAATGTTTAATTATGGATTAAGGTACTAATGCATTAAGTAACGATATAGTTATTTGTGATGATACGCAGTGAATCAAGTAATATAATGTGCTTTATTACAGGTGAATAATACTGACCTCAGGCTTGATCTTTATTTCTTCTGCAGCCCTCTGGCTAGCACCATATTGTGAATCCTGAGGACAATACACTTACAATGGCTGCGTGAAAGTCGGTACACATGCAAGATCGTAATTGGACATCGCCATTTTCGGGTTGTGCTATGCCATACTTCTGTAACTCTGAACATTTATATAGTAATGTCTCTCGTTTTATTCAAATAAAATAATTTTTTTCATACGACATTTAACAGCCTCAGTATACGAACAGTGTCAGGTTATAATTGCACAAAAATACGTTTGTAGTCAATTGAAAATCACAATATCGAGGTGTATCGTCATCTAAATAGAAAACCATTCTTCTCAAACTTAATTGTGTTCTGAATAGTCATTCCTTAATTATGAGTATCTTGGTGATCCACCAATCGTGATTCAAAAGCAAGTAACTTAGTAACGGTAACGAAGTAATATTTTATTATTAATGTATATATTAACGAATAATAAGTCATTAATAAAATTTTAAATTTGTCCTTCTCATGAATATTTTTCAGTAATAAAGCATGAAATCATAAATTTATTGCAAGTATAAAAATTAAAGTAAGTCCACTACAAGTCACCAAGCACCGTCCTGAGTGATTCGAAATGAGGAAGTGAGAAATACGTTTTGAAAATTTCACTATTAATTAGTTAAAAGTTAGGAGTTACATTCTACAGTTAAATAAATTAGGCTAAATAATTTTGTTAAAGAATTGTGGCTTCACGTGTATATGGCTTGTTTGATTCATTTCCATATAACTAGTAGCATGCGAAGAAATGAAAGGGATCGAAATCAACTCTAAATTATATGTATCTTACATCAGTTTTGATGGTTATTAATAATGTGAAAAAATAAAAGATAATCAGATAAGCAATCAAACTATGACGCAATAAACAATATAACTTTGTTTATGAACATAAATGTGATTAAGAATGTTTACAATTTGTTCTGGAATTATTTTAAGAAACTTTTTCTGATTCAAGTCGTACGTCTACGAAAGTATGTGCACAATTCTTACTGAATTTTTTGTAACCTTTTATATTGTCAATTACCTATGCAATGATAAGAGATTGGTCATTCCTTAGAGCTTAACTTATTGCATGTAATGGGTAAAGGACATTGTATGTTACTACTGCTAACGTTCATTTCAAATGTTTATAAAAGTAGATTTTGAGTACTCTTTTTTTTGAGCGCACTGTTCAATGACAGTTATATTTAATATTAATACTACCACATGTTCGTACTTATAATAAATAACAATTGTTAAGACAAACCAAGACCGTCGATAAGACATCTCTATGTAAATTGATTTAAAACAATTGTATGGTATATTTTTATACTTATATTTTATGTATTTACTATTTTTTACGGACTTTTATTATGTATCGAATGTTATTAGAAGAAATATAGTTGTAATGACCACCCTTAAACCAGGTATATACCTATAATTGGCTCGCTCGAAAACGCATTGTTAACTACACCAGCTATGAATAATAATTCAAGTAAATAATAACAATCCATTTACCATGTGTAAGTCTTTTTTAAAATTTTTATCGTAATTATTTATGAATGGTTAGCAAGGTAGAAAGACATATGGCTAAGATTACGTGCTGAATGTTATGTGAGCTGCAAACACGTCAAACTATAACCTTATTTTAAAATTTAAATGATGCTATCTTGGGTCATCTATAGGTAATTCAAAGTACTGACTAAAACCCGGACCCGGACCGCTCGGCCGGACCAGGTTCACAAAAATAAAAGACTGCAAATCATCTGAAACGTCGAGAAAACTTTGTATTTCACATAAACATTTTCATATTTACTTAGAAAAATTTCGTCGCCTCACCAAATGAGGGTCTAATAAAAGTGCATTTTTCGATCGAACTAATCGATAGAGAATGTTCTGAAACGTCCAGAAAACATAAAACATTTTTATCGAATTTTAATTAACTTGAAAAATTTCTTGTCAGGTCCGGCGGACACCGGACCAAGTGACTAAAATCCGGACCCGGACCCATGTATTCGGGTCACAGAAAAGTACATTTTTCGATCGAATTAATCGATAGAGAATGTTCCGAAACGTCCAGAAAGCATAAAACATTTGTATCGAATTTTTATCAATTTACTGGGATAAATTTCATGTCAGTGCCGGGATCGCGAACCCCGTGCCTTGTATGCGTGCCTGCTGCCCTGTATGTGTGCCTACTGCCTGTATTAACTGTGTATTAACTGTGAATGTAACGAATACCCTAAAATGTAACGAACAGATGCACCTAAAAATGTGCATCTGCTTTCAAACCACACAGATAAACTCTATCAGTAGAATAATCTATAACTATACCTATTAACAGTTTTAACTGTCAGAGTAGATTCAGTACTAGAAGCACGGTAAATTGTGTGTCAGGGTAAAGAGTTCAGCTCGCGAAAGTTACTGACGTTGAAAAAAATTGAAGCCATTAGCTTATCTTACAAAATGCTTAAAACTTGCGTAATAATCGAAATCAAAAAATACTGGTTAAGTGTAAAATCACGGAATTTTATTTCTAAAAACATTTTATAGCAATCTTGTTTGAACTCATCTGGCAATTCGTTAAAATATTTGACACAATTAAAAACGGTACCGCTTCTTTCTATTTCTAAACTAACCTGTGGTAAGTTAAATATCGAACACCCCTTGTGTTATGGAAGTGTTGGGGTACAAATGGGGCGAAAGCAGATTTAAAATAATAATTTCAATAATATATCAATAATAGTTTTAATTTTAATTCTATTAATAATTTTAATAATAATTTCAACAATAATTTAGATAATAATTTTAATAATAATTTCTAAAATACTATAAATAAGAATTTTTTATTAAAATTTTAATAATAAAATTTCAGAAGAAATTCGATAGAGAATGTTCCGAAACGTCCAGATAATATAGAACATTTTTAACGAATTTTGTGACACTTTACTTAAATAAAATTTCATGTCAGATCTTGAGAATCCGGTAAAAACTCGACCCCGACTAGTGGAAAATCGGTAATTAATCAGAATAAGTAATTTTTCGTAATCAGAATACGTTTTAAGTAATAAGCTCTCAGGAAACATGTTGACTTTTATAGGTAAACGTTTTCGAGCGTTTTCGCTGTAGGGTAGAAATTGCCGCAACTCAGATATTATTAGCAAACAATACTCAACTTTTAATGCATCAACTTCAAGACGAATTCCACTCTTTTGAATGCCACTGATCTCACAGTGTTTGCTCTGTACGAATGAACATGCCGACATTGAAATTGTTGTTTTGACTCGAACAAGACTGATGGAATCTTCGGAAGATGCTATTTCAGACGTTTATTCGCGGTCGTGCACAAGTACATTTAATAGATGATGTTGCTAAATTTGGGAATATTCTTGCTTTGTACAATTTCCGTATATTCAGTGTTTATCGTTCCATCATACGTGTTATCTTGCGCTTGAAAAATTTTTGAGGGACTGCTGGTATACTCCAATAATTTTAAATTTCACAAGATTACTTGATGAAAGTAGATGAAATGCAATACTGTATTGACTCGCTCGACAATTCTACGGACTCGCCAGCGGACTCGCCTGCGGACTCGCGCAACTGGGCCGCTCATAATTCCTTCAATACTTAACGGATCTGCATGAATTTTGGAATATGAGTATTAATTATCGATACGCTGCCGCAGGAATTATTACAGATTTTTACATGAATTATTTTTTAATTAAAACCAATAAACGTATTTTTTAAGCAACTGGGCCGCTCATAATTTCTTCAATACTTAACGGATCTGCATGAATTTTGGAATGCGAGTATTAATTATCGATACGCTGCCGCAGGAATTATTACAGATTTTTGCATGAATTATTCCTAACCTAACCTAACTTAACCTAACCTAACCCAATAATAAGTAATGTAAAAATCTGTAATAATTCCTGCGGCAGCGTATAGATAATTAATACTCGCATTCCAAAATTCATGCAGATCCGTTAAGTATTGAAGAAATTATGAGCGGCCCAGTTGCGCGAGTCCGCAGGCGAGTCCGCAGGCGGGTCCGTAAAATTGTCGATTGAGTACTGTATTGTCGCTGTTGTAGTGATGTTTAACGTTGACGTGAAAGTCAGGCTTAGAGAGTTGACACAAAAGCTGTGGATAGGTATAAAATTTTGCTAAACTCTAAGTTTAATCTTTATTGACATTTTAACTTTATCGACATCTGTGCATGGCTCGTCAATGCAGTTGTAAAAATTGTCACCCACATGACAAAGTCGTTCCTAGTTAGGGGATGCTAACCCGTATGCTATAGTTTAAATTTCTCAATATAATTATTTTGCTTTTTGGATCTTCTCAAATTATCCTCAGCAGTAATGAGCAACCAAGCTTGCGACTGTGTTTTCTTAGCAGTAGAAGTTTTATAAATTATAAAATTTGTCTTTAACGATGAGTCATGAAACTCGTCATTTTGCATCACTGACTCGCAAGTTCACACTTTGTGGGAAGAAGGTCCCAGAACGAAATATGTATTTTAGCGTTGGCCTGGGATAAATGCTGCAAGAACCTATACAGTTTATTTATTTATATTTCACTTTTTGGAGCTTGTAACTATCAGCGATGACTTATTGAATAAAAAATCAAGGAACCGCAAATTCAAACCAAACCAATCATAGATCTGTTAGTGTCATACTTCTTGTCAGTTTTTCTTGTCGGTTATATTTTGACTTGGGATCACAAACGTCATCACTGTAGATCGAGGATCATCAGGAATAAAAAAATATGTAATTCAAGAGATGTTATTATGATTTACGACCGCAAATTGCCTGGTCAGCAGGGTTAACTGCCCATGCATGGATATTATACTTATAATTTCTTATAAAATGAGGAGAAAAACTGAAATATCGAAGCGGTTAATAACGGGGCGGTGATTGAATGTTAATACTAAGGATCTTCTCACAGCTCTAAATTAGTAATTACCAGTTGTAAAAGAACCGTTCTGATAAGACTTGCAAAAAATGCATTAAAATGTGATACTTCCATGTCGATATACGTAACTCTACATAAGATTCCAATTTTTCTTATATTTATTCATATTTAAAATTTCTCAACTGTCTTCGTCTTGCTTACTGCTATCATGGCAAATATGAACGATAAACAATTAGCAGCGTAAAACGTTCTATTAATATTGAACGTATTCTCCCTATTATTAAACGTTCTCAGGAATGTTACCACCTCATGCTTACTGTGTTCCCAGCACTCGACCACAAGATTGATTTATGACACAAGCTTGAGAGCTGCAAACTGGCGTGTGCTTCTTCATGTGGTCGCCAAAACAACCTCTCTATAATAGCAATTTTTGCTTTGTGGGGGACTAGGCAACTCAGAACTAGGCAAAGACACCTAACAGTCTATAACGTACCCAATGCGAGAACACCATGCACTTCTTCGGAATTATTGCGTCCATGTTCAATTTTTCTCACCTTACTTTGAAATATTGGGAATGTGTCTACTTTTGGACAATTTCTGAACTAGCGCAGCACTTATAACTATACTTATATTTTTAATTACGAGCATATCCGTTCAGCATTGTGGGAGTTATGAGTGGTTCGGTTGCCTGAATATGGCGTTTTTTCGTTTTAATTGAAAACGAGATAATGAAAATATCGGTAATTTTGCGTATCACAGGACATTGATAATAACTACTACTTATATATCAAATTTGAAACAAATTCGTTCAGTAATGAAGGAGTTCAGTTCAGTTAAATGGTTCAGTTGCCTAAAAAAGCGTTTTATCGTCATAATTGAAACGATGTAATGTAAAAATCTGTAATCATTTTTATCGCAGGGCATTGATGATAACAACTCATATTACAAATTTCGAGCAGATCTGTTCAGTATTGTAGGAGTTATGAGTGGTTCAGTTGAGCGTGTAGGTAGGTTTTGCGTTTGAGTCCGCAGGCGGGTCCGGAGAAGTGTCGATTCGGTCTCCGGACACTTCTCTGGACCATCGCTTCTACAATTCTCCGGACCCGCCTGCAAATTCAAAAGCTCAACTTAACCACTCATAAGTCCTTCAATACTCATTGCTGTTTAATGTCATTAAGACGTTAATATAATGATTTGAAGAAGAAAAAAAATATAGTATTCTCCTTTATTAAAAATTTGCCACAATCATAATTATATCAGTTCAAGAAATAGTATTAAATGATATACAGCAAGTATTAAATATTATTGCTTTTTTGACTATCACGATGATTATGATGAAATAACGTTTGTAATCGTGCCAAGTTAAAAGATAACTAAGTCTTCACCACAAAATAGTATCTCTGTTTCATTTGCCAAAACCGTTTCGAAAGCCATAGGCAGTAACACTGAACTCAACAATTAATGTATTCCTTTCCTGCAATACAGATGCATTATTTATACTACAGGAATAATATACCTACTTACTACACACTAGGAACAACCAATGTCGTCCAACATAGATAAAACTCAATAGGATTCGTAAAATATTACAAATTATATTGTTTACCATTTTCTGAAAGAATATTGAACTCAGAAATTGTAGAACTACATCATTCTCGTACTTTTAACCTTACAGAACCATGGGCGCCAGTCATGGTTGAATTATTAATTCAATCATGGGCGCCAGTGATCGAGACACATCCAACCACTGCCTTCCATCATCGACTATAACGTTGGCCAACACGTCCATTTGCCATCGAAATTCTTATCATAACTATCCACGCTTACACTGTAGGCAATATCTATCTGCCTTTTCTCTTCAATCGTGATTGTGTAGTCATTAAGTAGTAGGGTTAACGGATCATCAAGATTGCGCCGGTTATTATATACGTGCATTAGCAATAGCTCAGTATAAACAAACATTTTCTCGTTTTAGCATAGATAGGAAACATTTTTTAGGAATTTGTTTTCAGCCCCGCAGTTCTGTCTTGCCATTTAATTGACATGAAAATATATACATCGATTAACAATAGCAACTGTAATATACGTTATTTTCCAATGATATCCTATTTTTTACAAACCAAAAGCTAGGACTGTTTTTTAGGAAGTTCAATACACTATTAATTAAAAGTTTAAATTTAATTCCTTTCTTCACTCATTAAGTGTGTTTGCCGTAAAGAAATGGCATATTATTCTTATTTCTACTACATAATTATGATGTCATCTACACGGCCTGTATTAACACTCACACAATCGTCCTTTTTTAATCGGACTTGTACAGAAGCTTTGTATCGTCATTTTTACAGTAATCTGTCAAACTTATACTGTGAATTTATTCCCAAATAAAGCCCACGTACAAGAATATCGCAAATTCTAAATATTACTCGAAATGTTTCCTCGCATGCCCTTGATTATTTTGCAACGTAATTTGAGTTTGATGAATAAGCCATTAAATATTTAAAATAATAATATACGAATTGCATTTTGTAATAATTTTCATTGCATTTCGGAAAAATTAATTGCGTTCTTATAAACAATGACACTTATAGGTGCTTGTTATTTCTCAAATAAAAATGATAAATAGTTCACCCACATATCTGTTAATTACCCACTTGGCAGTGTAAGTTAATTGTTAATTACCCACTTGGAAGTTTTGAAAAGACACCCATGCACTCGAATTCCTACCAGTATATATAATCTATATAAACTAAAGGCTTTTTCACTATATAGCTTGGCTTACTATTAATCGGGCACAGCAAGGGGTTAGTGTACCAAGAAGTACCCAGATCAGGGTCATGTTTAAAGGCCCTGTGCATGTTTTTCAGTCAGAGTATACAGTAAGCGCCTTGCGGACTCGGGCCCTGCTGAGTCAGCGTGTTCAGACCTAATAACAAACAAACGAACAGAGCCGAAGCATGATGCTGCCGGAGCTAGGTCTATAAACCTTGATCTAGGTTTTTGAGCTTCCAGCTAGGTTTCTAGGTTATTAATTTACAAACTGATCTAAATCTAAGTTTTTTTTTTTTGAGAATGATGCACTGAAAGCAGAAATCAATCAATAATTATTGTCAAGAAAGTGGAAATAATACTTGTTATAATTTTAATACATGTTCGTACTAATTCGTACAGAACTCGTACAGTTCGCGTGCGTGTCGGTTAAAAATTAAGAGGCAGTTCAGTTCACTACGTCGAGAGAACATGTAATTTCAGTTGTATTGGAGCAGTGGGATGCTTTGATTGAGTCGCAGGCAAATGCCATTTCTTACTTTGAGTCGTAGGCAAAAACTGTTCAATTTTATGGGGCTCGTAAAATTAATGATATACTAATTACTCGCGCCACGAAGAATATGCTATGTTTTGTTCAATATGTTCTGAAGAAAGTTAATGCACTCAACTTGGAATTTCAATCTGAACATTTTAGTTTGCATGTCCTTCACTCGCTGATATCCTGCTGAATATAAAAATATATTAAGCTATTTCATCAAGGAAGAATGCTTGACAAAATCAAAACCATGTGATGTAGATCCAATCTATAGCAAACCATTCAAACCACTTGAAGATATATTTCTTAGTGGTAGAATAACCAATGGAAGTGTTGGAGCAAAAGACTTATGGCAGGCTAATGATGACATTTTCGGAAAATTCGGAAACGGCTGTTTGAACTTCTTGGTAGCATTGCGTGCACAAATCAAACACAGGTTTTCATTTGATGATAGAAGCATTATTGCGCAACTTAACATTTTAAACCCAAAAGCTTTGTCTGCAATTCTTTGCCTCTTTACATTACAACATTAGCGGCACAGTTCAAAAAACCTGGAGCCTGAATAAATTAAATTATCTGAACGATGAATACCGAAGCTTCAAAGTAACCGAGGATTTACACCTCACAGAGAGCAGTAGAACTGTCAGCATTCCGGAACTTTGGCATAGCCTTAGATCCGTAAAAGATAGTCTTGGCCAACCCAAATTAGAAATTTTATCAAAATCTATTAAACTTCGGCATTCATCAGCCTGCCTCGAGAGACTTTACTCTCAAGTTAATTGCGTGAAAACAAACTATTTGAAAGCCACAACTACCCGAGACCGAATCCTCGTCAACAACGTGGGACGAAACGTGGGCAGTCTTGACCGGATCGACACTTCAGCGAACTCGCCTGCGAACTGGCCTGCGCACTCGAATGAAAAACCTAACTTGACGTTCAACTCAACCAGCCATAAATCCATCAATAATGAACGGATTTTATTCAAATTTGAAAAATAGGTAGATAACATCAATAATTTGTGGCCACAAAATACTGGAACTTGACCCCTGACTTCGACCTAACCTGCGAGGTGAACGTGAAATTAGGTTTTCCGTATTAATAAAAAAGTAATTGATGTAAAATCTGAAATAATTCTGTCCACAAATTACTGATATTATCTACTTATTTTTCAAATCTGAATAAAATCCGTTCATTATTGATGGATTTATGGCTGGTTGTTTAAAAATGAAGTTAGGTTTTCCGTATTAATAAAAAAGTAATTGATGTAAAAATCTGAAATAATTCCGTCCACAAATTACTGATATTATCTACTTAATTTTCAAATTTGAATAAAATCCGTTCATTATTGATGGATTAATGGCTGGTTGAGTTGAAAATTAAGTTAGGTTTTCCGTATTAATAAAAAAGTAATTAATGTAAAAATCTGAAATAATTAATAAATAAATAATAATCCAAAATTAAAACAATAATAATAATTATAATAATATTGCAATAACAATAAATTAATAATTAATTAATAACAAAAATAAAAATTAAAAATATTCATAATAGTATTAGATTAATAATTATTTTTATTCGTATTAATACTAATAAGAACACATACCTCAATTTCATATTCTAAGACCCTGGCCTCACCATGCGCCAATGTCGTATGAAGCTCAATTTCAACCAGCTTACCAACAACTGCCGAGTCAGCATTCTTCTAGTTAACAGAAAATCAAGGCGACCCAGGGTATAACGCCTCTTCAGCGTCAGTACACTACAGAACTTTGTACTAGGTGAACCACCAAAAGCTGCACTTTGTAAAAGACCAGAAAGTCGATGGTATATATATATATTATATATCAGTGAGTGTTGTGTTTTTTATTAATGCACTTCAAGAAAAAAGAGTAAAGAATATCAAGTACCATGGACAGTGTAAGTATTAAATAATAGTAAAATATAAATATGTATAGTTTATAGGTATAGTATAAACCCAGAAACAGATATGTATAGCATTACATCTGTTGTATACTGAAATCTATTGCCTAAACATTCATGAATGTTATAACCCTGTAAATATTAGATGGACGTTTTCTATTGTATATTAAGCAATGCCTCGTCTTCAACGACGAGTTATAGTCTCTTGTGAACCTGCATTAAATAAGGTTAATGTTGCTTTCTCTGCCCTGTTCTCTGCTTGTACCACCACTGTCATACGGGATTTAGTCCCAGTTTCGTAATTAAGAATATTATATATGGCGACGAGACTGTTACAGTAAAATACGGGATTTCAGTAATCTCTACCAACACGGATTGTGAAACAATATCGCAAACTTGTGTGAACAATTCAACTCGCAGATTGAAACATTTTCAGATTTTGTTGAAAGAATTACAGTGCAATGTGGTGGGCGGGAGATGACGGAAGGAAGAAAACTGCTGTTTTCACTAAAGCTTTGCCAGTAAAGGTAATAGCCGATTTACGGCGTAGTCAATTAAGACCGGATCGACACTTCAGCGAACTCGCCTGCGAACTGGCCTGCGCACTCGAATGCAAAACCTAACTTAATTTTCAACTCAACCAGCCATAAATCCATCAATAATGAACGGATTTCATTCAATTTGAAAATTAAGTAGATAATGTCGGTAATTTGTGGACGGATTTATTTCAAAAATTTTCATCATTTACTTTTTTATTAATACGGAAAATAATACTTCACGTTCACCTCGCAGGATAGGTCCTAGTCAGGTAATGTTTCAGTATTTTGTATTGATAACAGTATCAGTATTGCTAATATCTGCTTAATTTTCAAATTTGAATGAAATCCGTTCATTATTGATGGATTTATGGCTGGTTGAGTTGCAAATGAAGTTAGGGTTTCCGTATCAATGAAAAAGTTATTGATGTGAAAATCTGAAAAATTTCGTCCACAAATTAAAGATATTATCTACTTATATTTAAAATTTGAATAAAATCCGTATATTATTGATGGATTTATGGCTGGTTGATTTGAAAATGAAGTTCGGTTTTGTAATCGAGGGCGCAGGCCAGTTCACAGGCGAGTTCACTGAAGTGTCGATTCGGTTGAATTAAGCCCATAAAACTGTCAGAGGCAACCTACAGTGACATTCTACCCAAATTGACTGCGCAATTTGAGGCAAAGAGGTCTGAAGTGGGAGCGGCGGTGAAGTTCTTAAACAGGAAGCAAAGTTCTACGGAGACAATCGAAACGTACGCTAAGACAATAAACCAGTGGTTCCCAAAGTGGGCGATATCGCCCCCCTAGGGGCGATAGAAAGATTTTGGGGGCGGTAAGGAAGAAGAGGGCGGTTGGGGGGCGATAGGGGGGCGACAGTCCGAAGTCGAAGTCAGAAGTTCGAACGTTTGTTTGACGACTTGTACACAACACGTGCAGCACATGACTCTCCGCGATGGTTTTCACCCAGATCGATCTGTTTTTAGCGCATTTTCTCATTTATGGAAAAAATGCACTATTGTGCTCGCCATGTCCGTCCGTCCGTCTGTCTGTCTGTCCGTCTGTCCGTGACCTCAAGTTTTCGTCGACGAGAAAATGCGATGTCACTCACTGCAGTGAGTACTGAGTTATATTTTTTTAACCTCTCCTGGGTTGACGTCTCGGACAAATTAACGGCCGGTCTCACGGCCAACTTAAAAATTCAATGATCAAGAAATATCTCTCACTAATGAACTTAACTCGATGAAACTTAGTACACGTATTCATTAGGACCTAACAATAATGTGTAGTTCGTGAAAATTACTTGAATTTTGCCATCGTTTGTTTTTGTCATATTTATATGGCAATACGGGCTGCAATTCACTGTGGCACTGTGATCAAGTAATTTCTTCCAAACTACCGAATAGATTCGAACGAAATTATGAATTTGCAGTCCTAACTGCCGAACGGTAATGTTTAGCTCGTGAAAATTTTTTCAATTGCGCCTTCGTTCGCGATTTTTTTTATTTCACCTTCATTCGTGATTTAAACGGCAATACGTGTTTAAATTCGCAAAGGTCAAGAAATTTTTTCCAAACTGCTGAACAGGCTGGAACGAAACTTAGTATTTTAATACCTAACCTCAGCAACGGTGATGTTTAGCTCGTTACAATTTTTTCGTTTTGCCTTCGTTTGCCAGTTATACGGCTTTATACGGCTCTTGGTTAAACCGGTCGGTAGAAAAGCCGGTCGTTCCTCCTATATCTGTATAACTCGCAAACGAAAGCAAAATAAAAAAATTGTCACGAGCTAAACATCACCGTTGAGAGGTTAGGTATTTATATACCTACAATGTTTCATTGAAATTTGTTTTGTAGTTTCGAAGAAATTTCTTGATCGTGAAATCAAGAATGACGGTGAAATTGAAAAAAATCTCGCAAAAGAAAGTAAAATATAAAAAAATTTATAAGCTAAAAAATCCCCGTTTGGTAGTTAGGAATGTATATTCAAAATTTCGTTCAAATCTATTCAATAGTTTGGAAGAAATTCTTTGATCACTGCGAATTTCGGCCTGTTTCGCAATATACGCGTAACTCACGAATGAAAGTGACACTTAAAAAATTACAAGCTAAATAACACCGTTTGGGGCTGATGAATATAAGTTCCAAGTTTCATAGAGCTGCGTTCATTAGTTTGGGAGATACTACTTGATAATTGAATTTGGAGATTGGTCGTGAGACCGGCCATGAGTTCGCCGTAACTTCGCCTGAGACGTCCTAGGTTTCTGGTGCTGAAACAGGTAAAACAGCTGAAAACATATTGGTTCACTAAATGGGGTTCTATTTGTGGAATACACATTTGTGTTTGTTTAACCTTTCTCTTTTAAAATTGCAGCGTACAAAATTTAAAGAAAGAGGCTTATGTCTGTGGGGGGCGCTAGAAGTTCACTCGGGAGCCAAAGGGGGCGCCAGCTTGAAAAAGTTTGGGAACCACTGCAATAAACGATCTGGCTTCCGCTTGCGCTTACAAAGACTGCTGCAGGGACAGAATGCTGACTGCTATCGACAGCTCACGTAACTAGCAAGGCAGGAAACGATTGTGATTGATTATGACATTACTATTTTTTTTATAGTAAACAACTCTGTGCTGCCTATAACCTGTCAATCAACTGTAGTACAGTGTTCTCTTAGTAATTATCCTGTTACTTTTGAAGTAAACAACTGTTCTCAGGTTTCAACATTAAGGCATTCAGATGCTGCTAGAATTGGAGCGTCTATAGTACCTACCAGTCGAAAATTAATGAATTACAGTGGAAACCTGTTGACACTCTGTGTCACCTGAAAATTTAAAAATTGTAAAATTTGTTTCATTGCGATTGATGCACTGTCAAAGTATATTGAAGTAGAAATTGTGCCTAGTACTAGCGCCGAAGAGACTATTAGTGCGTTAAGTATCTTACTTATTTTATCTAGAGCAGTATTAATATTTAACTACAAGTTGGCCATTTCTACTGAATCGCTCGTTGATATCAAGTGAATTTTTTCTCTTTTTTCCTTTCCTGAGCTTTCCTCAAAGTTCTGCCTTCGTTCGATGGAAAGCATGCTTTTGTACTGTTGCCACCTTGATCTGTGTTGTGTATGGGTAGGTAGGCGTGTGTGTGTGTGTGTGTATGTGTGTGTGATCGTACTGTGCAAGTCTTACACGCACATAAAGTTTACGTACTCTATCATCTCTACCTTACAGCAGCAGTACTAGGTGAAAAACTTACGTTATTTTTCGCTGCTCGCCATTTTACACAAACATTTTTCGCTGCTCGCCATTTTACACAAACATTTTTCGCTGCTCGCCATTTTACACAAACATTTTTCGCTGCTCGCCATTTTACACAAACATTTTTCGCTGATCGCCATTTTACACAAACATTTTTCGCTGATCGCCATTTTACACAAACATTTTTCGCTGCTCGCCATTTTACACAAACATTTTTCGCTGATCGCTATTTTACACAAACATTTTTCGCTGCTCGTAATTTTACACAAAACCGTCCGTAGAAGAACATTTTGTCGTTACCTTTTTTGGCAATCAATTGCACTTGATTACTGATAGCCTTTATTATTAAATAGGCAACATAAAAAGCAAATGGATTGTAGAACATTTTAACATTACATGATTGGTAGCTAATCTCATGTAATTACAACTTTAAATGACTTATTTAAAACAAACAACTTCATCTCCGTTTAATTTAGAACTCTTCAATTCATTAATTAAAGTTATAATATCAGCATCAAGTTTATGTTTGAATGAATGCGGCGTTTTATTTAATATTCCTAACTTCACAGGATTTAATTTTAATCTCATATTATATTATTATTATTTTTTTTATGAAATCACAAAGATAATTGAAAATCTCAATAATCTTTAGTTTCATTTTCATACTGCATTCATCGCAATTTTCATCACTATTATTTATTTTATTGCGATTCATTGATATACTAATAATCATGCACTGCAATCAACTGTGCGAGGGATAATAGTGACACTGAAATCATGTGTTAACAAAAGGCAATGAATATTAGCATTAATTCTATAATAGCTCTTAGTTTGCAAGGAATAAAATACATGAAGTGTTATAAATTAAGAACCAAACAATAATTGAAACGTCGGCGGTTTTTTAAAATAAACACACTCGAAAAAAGTCTCGAAAAAACGAGAAGAGGACTGAGGAAAATGGCAGGCGGGGAAAAGACGTCACTCTTCAATCGCAGCAAACATTTATAGGCAAAGATGCATGTTCTCCTACTTCTAATTTTACAGGAATAGAATGACGTGATATTCAAAATATTAAATAAACGAATAAATAAATACATAATAAGATAAGATTAATAAATAAATACATAATAAGATTAATTTAAATTATTTATCGAATTCATAGTTAAGAACCTCCATAAACTACTACCTCGACTCAGCCCCTTGATGCGGGTTCTTAATGTAAAATGGGTAAATATTTCATATCGCAGCTCATTGGCAATCCTTACTAATATTCTAAAATGTAATGTAATACATTCGTCGCTATTAAAAATAGATTATGACTGGCCCAGTTGCTAAAACATTCCCTATTTCTGTGTGTATATAAAAATAAAAAAAAATCCTAATTATTTTAATAATAGCCTAAATTTCCATAATATTTTTTTAATTCAACGAAGTAACTTCCATATAACTGGGAAGATATTGAATTAGTTATTTATTTTTAGAAATTTTTTAAAGAACCTAACCTGGCTGGACCTAACTTTAGTAGAAAGGTGTCAAGCAATGTAAAGAAGGGTTTTATACACACTAAACCCTGACTCTAACCCTAACCAAACGAGGTTGGCGTTTTTAAAAATGTCCGGTATAGTGTAGTTCATTTATTTTCGTGTCCGATTTTTAAGCACAAACTATTTGTAAGGGACATAACCGGACTCGATTTTCTCCGGATTTCTAACCCATGTCCTGTAATGTTAGCAATCTTGTCCGGCTATTGTATATATATATATTTTCCCTTCCCCTTGCAGCGAGTGAAAGATGTCGGGGTCATAGATATCATCAACGCACTGAGAGGCCTAGAAGACTCGTCGTTCCAGTCAGAACAACAATTCGTGTTCCGCGTTCTGGCTAGTGTCTGCAACAAGCATCAACGTAAAAATAATAGACTTCTGATGCGTTACAAACAATTGAAGAAAACTTCCCAAATTATCAGAGACGAAATTGACCGTGTCATCGTCAAAGATGTAAGTCAGACGACAATACTCTCTTATCTAACATTAACTACACATTACAAGAGCTGGAACGTAATTAAATAAATCTAAATATTTGCAAAATTCATACTCGTATGGAATTTTATGTATTACATATCAATTACTTAACTTCAATCGTTGAAGCTTCAAAGTCACTTCATCACAACAACAATTTGGGCCTAACCATGATTCTTAAGATACTATCCTTTATATTATAACATGTTGGTTTTTTGCCTTTACGAATTTTAATTAAACAAAAAACAAAGCATGAACATCTATCACATATAATTGCCTGTTAAAAATTGTACTTACAAATGTAGAAAGGACTGTTATTTACTTCATATTATTATTATTATATGTAGCTAGTGTAGCTAACAATGTCTTTTCCTGCTAGGTAGATACGTTAATACGGGTGGTCATTGCAACTCTATCACCTATATATCTTTCGACACCTAAAAAAAAACTCGCGTAACATAAAAATTTACATAGTGAGTGATGTCTTACTGACGGTTTAGACCTGCATGTCTTAACACACAACTATCATTATTTGTTATGAATAAGCATATATTATAGTATGTTACGTAATTACTTGATATAATTCATGTTACTAAACAGATACTTACTAGCACAAATTTATATCTAATTCGTAGTGAAATTTTCTATAAACAATAATGACAGTTCCTGATTGATATGACTCAGAACCCTCGGAGGAGGAAGTACCACACACCCCAAATGGCCGCCACTGCCCCCGCCGCGGCCACCGCGTCCTCCAGCAGCGGCGCTTCTTTTCCCGTTAGATTCCGGCGCTTCTTCTTCCGTTACACAGATTTAGTTAGAAATGTGTATACATTCATAGACGTACGACCTGCGATGTACTACACACATGAAGTCGCAGTTCTTTAACATAATCACTTAGCCTAATTTATGTTAAAAAAGTAATTAAACTTTCCCCTTTTTATCTAATTTTCTATAAACAATTGACAGTTCCTCATTGAAATCATTCAGGCGCCTGGGAAGCGCCACCCGGCCCGAACGGCCGCCACCGCCTCCGCCGTTGCCTCCGCCGCCGCCACCGCCGCCGCCACCGCCGCAGCTGCCTCCGCCTCCTCCCGACGCAGGTAAGCAATATTTGGACGGTGGTGCTTAGTGGACGTAATCACTTAGCCTAATTTATGTTACTAAAGTAATTAAACACCCACTTTTTATCTAACTCTTAGTGAATTGTTCTATAAGCAATTGACAGTTGCTCATTAAGTTGCACAGTTGCAGACTCAGGCGCCTGGAAGGTGCCTCCCGCGCCGGACGGCCTCTTGTGTCCACGAGGACGGCAGACAAACATCTGGTCTCTAGAGTAGAGGTGCAGGTAAGGTAAGCATGTTTGCACGGTGCTTAGTGACTTGTAGTGGACATCTTTTATTTTCAATTGTTGCAATATATTTAGGATATCATGCGTTGCTTTAGTGTTTTTTTAGTGTCGTTATATATATATATATATTAGAATAGTGTTTAAATTTTTATATATTGAGGGAGTTATATTATTTATCGTATATTATTACCGAGGGTTCATCTGTTTAGCCTACAGATCCAGCCGATTATGAGTTGACAGTAAATACATTAACATGTATCGCAACTAGACGTCACTATAATGTCTAGTGTGTAATATTTCACTAATCAGTTCATGAAGAATATAGCTGTAAATTAATAATGACTCATGAGGAGCGCCCGCCAAACTCAATATAAACATTTTATCAGCTACTCGGTAGCCGCCAAAAATTATTTTAACATATATATTCCTGTCAAATATTCATACTGAGTAAGCCCTTGCTGAATTGAAAATAACAAATAATTATTGGGCACATTTTCCCCACCAAAAAATCACCTAAGATCAAATTCCCCGACACGTAATTCAATCACAGGATGATTGAGGGACTTTATTGCGTTATTAATATGAAGCCTCATTTTCGACACAGAAACCGTTAGTAAAATGTGAACTGTGAATGCATGCCATATACTGAATTATTAACGATGTTAAATCGAGCTTGAACACCTATTCGTGAGCAGTGTTGTCTTCGAATTCATAAACTTTTCTACTTATTATCTTATATGTATATCTTATTATATATCCCTTAGAAGTTAAATTCGCTGTGATGAATGCGAAGAGTCGTCGTTGTGGTGGTTTAAAGACGTGAATTGATAACTTATTAAATAGTGTTTAAATTTTCTGGCTTCTCGTGTCAGGAAGTGAAACGCGCAATTTTGAAGGCACACTCCTAATAACGACTGAACTAGTTCTTTACGCGCTATAAATGATGAAATAATACCAGCAATGTCGTGAGGTCTGACGCAAGGTCTGACTCAATACGTATTTCAGGGTTTCCAAATCCAAATCCATCATCGCTTAAATTGCATTTAGAGTCAAGATAGAGGAGATTGTCGCCGTGTTTTCTCTAGTTATCGAAATTTTGTTAGGATTTTAAAATTTTTAACATAATAAAATTGATAATTAAATTTTAATTATCAATTACGGCTTGTAATTAGGGGAAATACATGTACTGGAGAAATGAAACGCTCGTGTTACATTATTCAATTAGGGTTCGTTTATTTGTTATTCACTAAATTTGTTATATACAGGCTTCTACATGATATTCATCACATACTGAATATACATTTTTTAAACAAGAAGTGTAATTGAAATCGCCCCGTACAGAGTTAGACCTTCACAGAAACCAGAATAGATGCAATAATGGCCCCCAACAGCTACATCTAAAGATTGCAAAGAATCATTTGATTTATTGTTCGCTAATTCCATCAGGTTTTAATGGATAATGTATTATTAATTGCCTAAATTGTTTTTCTTTATTTTTTGTTTTGTTTTATTGTTTACGATTGAAATCCAGGGTTTTGAATTATGAACATGTTCTCAAATGTGAATGGGTATATTTTTGCATAGGTACAATTCATAGGAGTACATGAGACGAGCCGTCGGGCACATGGATAGAACATGATAAGTAATATTTTTCAATTATTTTTAACCACAATGACATTCCGATTGCCTTTATTTTCCACGGAACTTGCCCCCTCTCTATTGAATGTGTTCATTTCTCCTTTCTGCTGCTTTTTTGGAGTGGGCCTTCACTGCACGAACACTTCATAGGTACGGTAGCTCGATAGCAGTTGTGCGCCACAGGCCTGGATGTAACACACCTGTTTCAGTGTCCTCAAAATCAGCCCATCCTCTTTCAAAGTATGTAACTGGCGACACTGTACGCAACCAATTGTGAATATAGTGCATACAGCTTGCACAATTGCATCAACTGTGCGTACGTCAACTTCGACTTCTTTTTCGAAATGCTAATATGCCAAACGCATTCTCAACAACTCGCCTAGCTCTTGACGTCTCTAGCTCTGAAGAAGAAATTTCTTATTCAGAAGGGCTTTATTAAATTTGTTGACAGGGGAAAGGCATCATCTGTTACAATAATGTGTTCAGGAGGCAAATTTAGGCTGTTTTTGTCAAGGACAGATTTTAAAGTAGACGATCGAAACACGCTTCCATCGTTAGCCCGTCCATTTGTACCCACATCAACGTAGAGAAACTCACAATCGGCATCAGTCAAAGCCAGCAGTATTATAACATAACATAACATAGTGATCTCGGCGCTGAAGTGTAGGCCTGATGTGGCCTGTCGCCGATTCTTTTACTTTTCGTGCCTTGTTCACAGAAGACCTAAAATTGCGTCATTTGACCGAATCTTTTCATGACTGACGATAGTTTGAAATAGCTACTAGACTTCCACCGGGTTCGATAAGGAGCTAGGCATTTCAAATCTGAACATATATTTTTCCATAGCTTTATCTGAACATATATTTTTCCATAGCTTTATCTAGTCTGTTCTTGAACGCGTTCATACTTGGAGCGCCTCCAAGTATGCTGTCCCCTCCTTTGTAACTGTAAAATTCAGCACAACTTCCAGGTGGGCGTTTGATGGCTATATGTTTATCATCCATTGCACCACAGTAACTTGAGAAATTCCATTTTTTCTCAAAGCTTTTCTGTACTATTTGCCTCCACTCATCCGAAGTTTGGGGAACCTGCAAAAAGAGAAATACTTATACTATTTTTTGTAACGACCTAAATTGAAAGCTGAGAACATACTGTAAACATTTACAAATTTTAATTTAAGATGACGTTTTTTTCAGAAGTACTACCCTGAAGAAGATGACGATGAGGTTCAACAAGAAGCAGTCATTGTAGACTTACATGAAAGTGAAGAACACGATACTCCATATCTCGATGATGATAGCCTCCCAATTGACGAGAGTACAAAAAATACCACGGCAATTGCAAAAAAGGCACGGATTTCAAAATTTACGAAAGTTCAAAGCGCAAAAGAAAAACTACAAAAAATTGCGTCGAGTAGACCATCGACTTCACAAAAAGTACTGGATGAATACGATGTATATGGCCAACATATTGCTTCTGAAATGAGAGCACTTCCGGTCAGAAACTATATATTAATGAAAGAAAAATTTCAGAGCCTTATCACCAAAGAAAAACTGGAAACCCTGCCGCCACATGCACCTATCACTATCATTCCCTCAACACCATACGGAAGTACATCTTCGCACCTGTCAAGTGAAGAGGGACGCCCTACCAGTTCCAATGTCTTCACGATCGATGATATCATAAATCATCAGTAACTTCTCAAGCAATAAAAATGACCGAGGATTTACACAACGTATCGTCCCGATTGTATCGAACTTTGTTTAGAGTATAATACGGATTAATACCAGAAGAAAAATTGATTAAATTTTGTACACCATTCATCGGAATGAATCAAAATAAAGTTTTTTTTTATTTGGCTGGCTTATTGCAGTGAGTGGTGTTTTGCGCTGAAATACAAGTATCACGCTGAAATACAAGTGCCGTATATCAGAACGGATGTTCATGTTTTCAATTTCTAAGGCCACCTGTGCTGTCCATATGAACCACTAGGCGAGAGCATTTGTCGAGTTCTAGTAACTCACCTTCACACTGCATCATTACGGTCTTAGATTATCTATTTCTTGCATCCACCCTTTTACGCATGTGCTCTCTGTCTCCAGCATGCATCGTGCTCACTCTTTGAACTTTGATACAAGTCGAACATTGGGTTTGGGTCATATTTGAATTTTTTTGTCTTTCCTCCCTTTTTTTTGTACTGCGTTACGCTACAAAATTTTCTCTGAGTTGCTCTTATCTTCGTCACGTTGATGTCGGTGGACGTGTAAGGTACCATATTCCCTAGGCTTTAAAGCCATTTCAGCTCGTTTTAATTTAGCCTGTTCACGTTCATTTATAGGGTGCGGCTGTGCAGAGGATTGTTTTTCTAATAGAACAAGGTTCATATTTGGATTTTCATCGTGGCCTTCGAATTATACTATTCTTTGCTGCAATGTACACCCTTTTATCGCACAATTGATGTAAAAGGAATGTGATGGCTTTATCCGTGTACTTTCTTTCCTTCTATCCGTTGTTTTAAGGCCACTAACGCCCAATGTAACGTTCCAACTTACAAAGGTTCGGCTGCGAAAACTTTTGATGATGTTAGTAATACGAACATTTCGATTTCTTTTGAAAACAATGCATAAAAATAAAGTTTGCGCCTAACCTATTGACTCGGACATAAATTTTGATGTAAATAGGATAAAATTCGACCTTAGTGCTTAGTCTCTAGGATTTTTTTTCATGGTAATCTAATAGGAACGAGTTGCCCGAGCAACCATACGCTCCACAATGAAGAAGTAATCCCAAAACTGTTCGCGATTACACATCAGCGGAAGGCCGTCAGGAATTTACGGGGGAAATTTTGTTTAAATCTGTTCAGTAGGAAGGAATACTTTAGTCCCATTACGAATATGAAGGCCAGCAGAGGAAATGTCAAAAACATTCTTAGAATGTACAATGTACGTTCTGGGCCCCTCAACCACACAACCACTTGCCACCACTCTTAATCGTGTCCAGTAAGAACCTCACCGAGTAGTATAAAAAAATTCTTCGCCATGCGAATTGAAAAATCGCTTCCAAGGCTAGAAGATGAAAAAATAAGATAACTCCAATTGCGGAACGAAACTTTGCGAGTAGGAGTGCATGTATCGGAATAATATAGCTTCAGATTCAATTCCAATATATCCCGATAACATCTGAAGCTCGTTCCATTTTTTTAAGACCCTCAATTCTCGCTTCCGGTGAGAAGCTACGCCACTCAGCAGCCTGACACTCCTGGTATTCAAACGCAATGCAACCAAGCACAGGAAATGATTGAGGAAATGAATGTTGTAATACAGGATACGTGATTATATTTCCAAGAGACAATATTTTTCGAGCTTTATAAGCAAGACAACTTCGTGACGCGTCACACATGCATCGCAAAAACGAAACAATTGCGTAAAATGATCAACTTTGCCAAGAACCACTTCACTGGGATGGAGGGTTATTTTAGCCAGCACAAGGAAACCCACATCTTCCATCTAAAACAAACATTTATTTAGGCAGACAAACGCAAAAGAATCAAATTAAAATATCGAATTCAGTAATGTATTAAAATAATACTACAAACCGTCTCAATAGGCTGACAGAAAGATAGAAATGAATAATAAAGAAATAAATAATATAATAGAATCCAATTATTATATCTTCTATAGTTGATCATGACCTATATCACAATTTAAGAGGATTCTAAGAACTTTCTACCATCAAAGCCTGTTCCGATAACCGATTCAACTTTCAATTACTGAGACAACTCGCTAGCGAATATGCCATGATGGGCAATTTATTGAAATCGCTTAGAACTCATATTGAATGAATCCAAACATGACATAAATATCATTTCACCTTACTGCTGAAAGCCTAGTAGCAGAAATAAAAGACTACCACTTCAGAAATAAATCAGGCGTAAATATTATCAGGGCTGTAAAATGAGACATAGAGGCTGCAAAAAGAAACGTGTTTGAAAGAGAACACTACACGCGGCGCCGTTATGTTATTATTTAGGTAGATTGTATTTGACGTAGGGAATTTCGACATCTTCGCCGTCTTTATCGTTGGCGCAGAGCTCAAGCACAAGCGCCCTCACGTGAGGCTCAATCTTACGCTTCGAGACCTTCCGCACCACCTCCGACAGACTGAAAAAAATCACAAGTATCAGTGTACCTGACAAAACAAAAAACAATTTAGATAGTGAATAACATTATATTTTAAAACCGTCAACGATTCTACATATTAGTTTCCATCTATCTCGAGAAAATATAAGATGTATTCATAATTAAGTAAGCAGAACTCACGGCATTTCCATGCGTTCCTTTCTCTTGGCAGGCGGCATGAAGAAGGAGTACAGCATGGACACGTTCTGGCTGAGCATCGTTATTTCGAGCTGATGTTCCGTCTCAAAGTAGTTGATGAATTCAGCCAAAGTCATCTCTCCATCTACGTCAAATCGGTCCCAGAGTGTCCACTCGTGGTCATAGTACTGAACACGAAATTCAGTCACAAATGAATACAGCCGAACTGAATATTTTTCAACATCAACAGCGTCATGAAATCGAGAAACGGACTGACCATTACATCATCATTCAACACCATGTGATACAGTAGCTGGGGAATTCATAAATGCTGAAAGTTGAAATGAATTATAGCTGTCAAATTTCTGAAAAACGCATCAACGAGATCTAAATGACTTCATGAACTAGCTCACACACGACAATTGAATGAGCTTTTAAAATCTGCATTCCTCACCTTATTCTTTGGAGCCGCAATAGGTTCTGAGAAGCCGAAGAAAGGCAACGCCAGATTGACAAATCCATTTTTGAAGGCTTCTAGCTTCTTGTGCCCTTGAGCAAGTTTAATGAGCTCCAGGGTAACGAGGCCTGAGACTAGCGCGGTGGTGGTGGCGATGGCAGGAATGATTTTCCCTGCGATGAGTTTACTCTTGTGTCGGTCAGCAGGCGGTATGTCGTAGTTCTCTGCACGCAAGTTCGAAGCTGCGACAATGAAGTCCATGTGGAAATTAAGATCGTCATCCTTTTCAAACTCAAGAGGCGTAACGTGCACGCCTTTGAGATCACTCAAACTAGGAATGGAAGCCTGCAGTTCCGACAAGCTTTCACTGTCTGGTAGAGTATTATTCTGCGCCTCTGCATCCGCTTCGGTGACGGCAATTTTCACTCCAGAGCGGGGCACAAATACCGGCACCTCTACTTTGCTGATCATCTCTTTGACGAGGCTCGCGTCACGCACCTGCGGGATACCGTACACAGCGGCCTTCAAGTTAGCTCCCGAGACCACGTAGTCTAAATGTACGCTGTTGTCGACGTCGAACTTAATGGCGTGAGGACAACGTTTGTGCCCAGACCAGAACGGTTCGCCACTCGAAGTAGTTTGATCCTTGGGGAAGTTATGAAGAAGCTGTAGAATTTGGTTATGGAAGTTGTGTTCGAAGTGATTGCGAGCCCATGCAACACATTCCTGGAAATCTAGAGGCCTCTCGGTAACCAAGGCTTTTTTAACGGACTCCAGAGTCTGGAGCGGCTGAGAGCCCGGCAGTTTGAGGGTCCGCTCCATGAATTTGGCATCACCAAGATAACAGGCAGCGTTTTCGGCCACTTGTTTGAACTCTCCTTCAAACATATCACGCGCCCACTGCAATGTGTGTTCAATGGCGTTCGGGAAGTTGTGAAGAGTACACATAGGGATTGTCTTTTCGGGGGGGTCTTGTGATGATCCATAACTTTCAGTTAGGAAAGGTACAACAACTTGGACGTTACCCTTAGTTCCCAGAGTACCAGACTCGAGGAGGGGCTTGTGGTAGTAAACGCACCTCCTGTCCATGTAGAGCCGAGCCTCCACGTTATCCAGAGCGTTGGCGACGCCGTCGAGAAGCTCAAAGAAGTCGTCATTGTAAGTTTGCTCCGTGTCAGGCCCTACTCTATTCTGATGAGCAACTATGTTAGTTTCAGGGTTCATCACTAACACAGCGGCGGCCGCGGTGTCCGACTTCGGTTTTTGCACATCCCAAGGTCTGAAGAGGAACTGACGGTTCAAGTTACTCTTTTCGATGAGGTCCATGTCAGTAACGACGATTTGGCCACCATCAGCTTTGGTACCAACACCAAGCATGGCGAAATTCTTGAGTAATTCGCAACCAATCGCACCAGCACCAACAACAAAATACTTCAAACTGCCCAAAGTCTTCTGAAAATCATAACCAAAAACAGCGGCTATAGAGTCGTAACGAGAACCTCGAGCAGCGCAATTGCTCTCTGTGAGTGATGACTTATCTTCAGGAAGGCATTCCAACGCATCAAAGTATAGCCACTGGTACAATGGAGAAAATTTGCCAGAACACGCCTTCATAACCTCTTGAGCTACAATACCTCCAATGATGCCATCTATTGCAACGAGCTCACCGGCACACACGTATGAGAAAGTTTTCACAATATCTTCGTTGACTTCTTCAACTTTCACGGGACTTGAAGAATTGACATCATTGAAGGTCGCTAAGAAGCTATCAGCATCGTCGCGGCTCCAGGGCCGAGGCGTGGAGCCAGTCTTCTTCTGGTAGCGGCGTAGGGCTTGGAAGCATTGGTGAAGTAGAGCAGGTCGATCAAACTTGGCAAAGTCCGTCATCACGAACTCAGGACTGGCAAGAGCTTCGAGGTAAGATTTGAACTGGAGTTTCTTCGGCATTTTGACTTGCTTGGCCACGCCACCTCTCACGTAGTCGTCAAACGAGGATGTGTCACCTATGCTGAACGTATAGGGACCCAAAACCTGTTGAACAAACGTTAAAATTAATGACCTTGGTAGGCAGTTCTTTCATTTTAACATTCTAAGGAACAAGACCAATTTTCTTGCACTTCACCACGCTTTCGGAAGTATCTATTTCTTTATTTAGATGAGAACACATCTAAATATCTTCCTTTGAGATATTTAACACTTGAACACATACTCACCTTGATGGGTATGGGGGCGCAGTCATTTAGCTGCACCATGCCCTGCACTTCATTGAAGGTGACGTAAGCGCCGTCCTCGAGACCATGTCGCGTCTCGTCCAGGCAGGTCACCACAGACTCCTTCTCTCGCGTGATGCTTGCCACCAGCACGCTGCTCGGCGGCTCGCCGTCCACGTCCACAACTTCGAAGTCCTTGCCGAAGTCGCAGAACACCTGCACAAATGACGTCGTTGCCCCACCAACTTTTTCACTTTGCTATCCTATTTAATGCATAGAAACATACATATTTTAAAATAAACTTTGCTTTCAAATATTTTATCAAATAAAGGCTATAGCGTTTATACACATGTATATAATATATATCTGCAGGCTAGCCCAGCCTTCCCCACGATCAATAACACGTGCAATTTCAGAATTTCAGTAATAGGAGCAAAAGTAATGTATGCTAATTAAATAAAAATCTGATAAAACCACATTTTTGATGAATTATAATTTGAATTTCATTCCAATACAAAATATTTTTGGCATATGTTAAATTTATCCAGACCAATTAGAATTTTAATTTTGTATGCAATTCTTTATTGCCAGTTTTACAATGCCGTGCTATTCGCCCACCAAGAACAAATTTTCAGGCCCAGATAATATACCAACACGATAAATATCCTGGATACGTGCTCCACCAGCCCTCATATATTGCAGCGTCAAGTAATCAAACACACACACACATAAACTTTGACAAACATGAACACATCCATAAGATGTAGTCTGATAAAAAGGATACCCTTTGCATTCCAAAACTTCTTTCAAACTTATGGCGTAAGGCCATAATATTTCTCCCAAGGAGAACTTTCTTAAATCATGTGTTTCACTCGACACTGAGCATCACTAGGGTGCTAAAATTATAGACAATCAAACCAAATGATTTACACAGCACTCAAATATCTTGTATACAATTCTTCAGCGACAAAATCTCAGGAATTTGGACGCGAATAAAGCAACGGCTCGGCCGTCTCACTCATGGACGGGAGAAAGAATCTGTCTCAGAAGTACAGGCAAGTGGGCAAGTATGAAACTCTTATTTTAACATCAAATATAAAAGATTGTCCTAGTGGGGAGTGAATCAAACTGGATATTTGGACATTACAATAATACGGGCCTATTAAAATCAGATATCGGAGGCGGTGAAAACAAAATAAGGTGGACTGGGGGCGACCGACTTGGCAGGCCAAGGAACTGGGTCTAGGCTCCAGCGGATGTTTAATATATGTTTAAAAATTACTTTTTAAAGACACAACTTGGCTCCAGACAATATAGAAGGAGACGTCACCTGTGCAAAGAGCCCAGCAGCAGAGGCGACGATGAGACAAACGCCGTGCGTGTGACAAGCTTCACTCAGCATCGCTAGTTCCTCCTCATCACTGTCTGCATTATCAGGTTCTTAGTTACATCATAAAATAAGTTCAACATCACAATTCAATAAATTTAACATCACAACATTCCCTTCAGCATCTCAAAATACCTGGCGCTGCTGTGATATTTATTGTTATTTATATTAATGAATTCTTCCTGTCTTCATTAACATCATAATAAATAATATTATATTTTACTTCTTCCTGTTATTTACGTAACAGAAAGAATTAATTCCAAAATAAGGCTCGGTGATATCACTTGCAACAATTTATAATGGAATAATTAAGTATGGATTCAATTCAGTAAACAATAATGATAATAACTTAAAGATAATGATAATAATAACCATGTCCAAAATTAATGATGTAAGAACATGGACAAAGCTGCACAGCAGCAATACTAACCCCAGATTTCATAATCTTATAAACAAAAATATTCTTAGCAATAAAATCTTCCCAATAGGTCTCCAAAATTCAACACTCTAATGCCTGTTCACCCATCTACAAATAGGCAGCTAACTCGAGGCAATTTATTTAAACCATTTCCTCTATTTGAGAACTTAGCATGGCTTGACATGCAAGTTAGTCTAGTATCACACACATGATTATATAATTTAAAGAGGCCCTGACAAGTTAAGGAGCGTCAACCAAAATTCATAGTCAACGTCAACCGTTGTTCATAGCTTAAAGCCTCCTTACCAGTAAGCACAACAACTCTGAAGTTTTGGACGATGTCAGCAGTGAGAGGCGAGGTGACCACTCTAATAGGAACATAAGTATTGAGCTCTGCAAGCTGCGGCTGTGAGACTTCAGCCCTGTTGCTGCCTATGGTCTTCTCACTGCAGTAGTACTGCGCGCCGAGGTCAGCGTGAGACACGAGCTTCGTGTCTTGCAGCGTCACCGACTTTACTCCAGCCAATATGACATTCTTGGCGATCTGCAGAACATGTGAAATTTACTCTCACGCATGATAAATAATCCCGCCTATCAGCAATTGAACACAAAGAGCTTCATGAATACATGAATCTATCACGCCCACCATTAGGAATTTTCTCAACTATTTTGAACTCATCAATTGGGACCTCAGACTAAAATCACTCTTTACCACACCAACAACTTGATAGCAAAGATAACAAGTAAATTTCAACATATCTTGCTGGTCTGTGAATTTATTTGTGGTTATCTTAGCTTTTAAATTTTTTGTGAATCAAATTTAATCAGTCTAACAAAATAAGCACTTTAGAACATAATGACAGTTCTTACCTCAACGGCTCAACTTATGATATATATTCCCACAAGGGGTTTATTATGAAAATAACACATCCACATGGAGCAATTATTCAACTGAAAAGAAACACATATTTTGAACTCTTCAATTATAACCAGCCTTGCACCTCAGGCTCCATATGGCTCTTCACTAACCTCGACACCAAGTCCCCCCAGTCCAGCAATAAGCACATCACTGGACGCCATGCGTCTCATAGCATCATGCCCCAGCACGTAGAGCTGACGCGAGTACAGCGACTCGTCGATGTCCTGGGGGCCTGAGCCAGCCTTGCAGCCATTACCACTCATGCTCTGCAATAAAGTTCAACCATCAGAAATAAATCTTTTCACATATATCAGATAAATTCATAATGATGAACCGAGTTGCTTGAATGGAAATAAAATGCCATCTCTTTAAAAACTTATGTTCATTGTAGAAGTTGTAGCAATCAAATGAATTTAGCATAATTGAGGAAAATTGTTTCAATTGCAATATTCATCAATTGTTACATAAATTGAAGGTAAAATTTTTGAGAAGCATTGATGAATGAAAAAAATTGAGATGTCGATTGAAGACACCACTTATTTATGCTTAGTTCCAAAAAAAAGTAATGCCATTAGTCCTGTCTTGATCCACATGAAACATTCGAGTCATGCTGCTGTGTGTCGCCAATCAAATTACATTTGCTTCAATTTACTGCACATTAATTAACAAAGCAGCTCGAGTGATCCCAAGTCGAGTATTGCAAACAATGAACATTGATGAACAATCTTCTGTCAACTGTTATAAATAAAGTATAAGTTTGTCCATGCAGTACCTTGCCCTAAATTGAGACGGAGGTTTTAATTTTGTTTATCTCGAGAAGCGCCCCATATAAGCAACAGAAATAGTGTGTGTATCCTCGGGCGAACGTGTACCTTGCTTTCAATCGGTCGAACGTACAATGAATCCTTTTCAGTTTCAGTATCACTGAAATCGACCGATAAGAACTCTTGTTTGCAGATAGAGCGGCGCGGTCGGTGATCCACGTAACTACCGTAGTCGGAAGCGTCGTCGGTTATACTACAGAGAGCGCCCATAGCCGCATCACACATTTGTAATCATCTTAAAGGGACTTAGCGGACAAAATCTCCTGCTATTTTTAGTCTAATGGCGGATATCAATTTGTTTTTAAAATACTGAATTAATACTGCAATGTTACCAAGATACTAATTCAATGCACAAAGACTTGCATTTACGTTGTGTTATGTGCAATATATACTGGATACAAGTACATTAAACTTAGTACACATTGTTACCAAACGAAATAATCTAAAAAGTATCATTTAAACACTGAAGTTGAATATCAATCAATAGAATAAAACATTGCAAGTGAAGTGCTGCTTGCCATTTACAGCAGAATGTACTCCAAGGTCACCAAATATAGAGAGACGTGCACCTCAATGCAATCGATACCCTTAGAGATCTTGTTAAGATCGTCCTTTACCGTATCTAACAAAGTTAGTTCATACAGTAAATAAAGGGACGCGCAGTAAATATAATAAATACGAGGCCATTCGATAACGCACTAGCATAACAGCGCTGTGAGAACACCTCGTCACTCTTTAGAACACGCGGCACTAGCCTCACTAGAGCCACGGCACTAACACTCATTCCATATTGACGGGTCGATCAGCTGACGTCAGGTATATACAACACCATTGGTCGGGAGCAGCACTGCCTGGCCTACATCGCACCATCGTACCCAGTACACGGTATTAATACCAATAAATTGATCGATTCCACTCTAAAATACGTAATTCACTGGTGAATTGTTCAGGTAGTTCGACATCGCATTCCTAATCCGTGGTAAAGAGTTGTAACCGCTACACAACGAACACCGATTACGGGAGCGTCAAGACGCGGAGGCAGGCGATACGCGGTAACTCGGCGGCCGGCGATACGCAGTAAGGTGGCGGCCTGCCATACGCAGTTCCACGTGACGTGATGGCAGCCACAAAACTGCCGTGCAAGCACCGCACCCCCGCAACTTTTATAATAGACCGAAGTGAAAAAACGCATCGGGTTCGACGCTCTCGCCCTCGTCTCTCGTTCGTCTTGAAGATACTTATGCTAAACAAAAAATATTTTTGGTGTTCATTGAAGGACCCATTTAGATACATGCAAAAATACGGCTGATATCCAAGCCAAAACTTGTCAGATTTATCAGCATTCAGGGCATGTGCTTCATTAACAGCGCATCCTTTTTTATTAAACAAAGCTGAACAAAATAACTCGTAACGACTTGTAACGTTCATATAATAAATAAGTAGAAATATTTGCTAGATAACTATTACAAGCGTTTGCGTGTAGAAATTGCCAGCAATTTAAGGATGAATTCATTGTAACTATAATCTAAAATTTTTTAGATTTTAATGAAACATTTTGTGCTCAAATTTGACTGTTTTGTACATACATTGTTTGCTTCTGCTATTCATGAGATAAATCATGATATGGTACAACAATACCAATTTCATTAGCAACATACCAGGTTCTTACTGCCATTCATCACCTCTTCAGTCAACATACTACATTATTACTGCCTTCTAAAGCAATACAAAAATAAACATTTTTTACTTTCCTTTCAGGTACTTTTTTTTACAGTTTACTTTCTATCAGGCACTAATTTAGTCTTTTACATTTACAATATCATATCTTCTCCAAAAATAAAGGAACAAGCGCACTCAAGAATTTCATCTTGCTATGATGAATTGGAAAGTTTTTTTTTAATGGCTCATTAAAGAATTGAACAACAGCAAAAATTCCTTAAGGTAATTTGAAAACTACATCAATTAGAACTTGCATTGTAATCAATTCTGCAGCATATACACAACCTTTTTCTTGCATGGCATCAACTGTTGTATTTATAATGAAGTGTGATGACTTCCCCTCATGGATTACTGGAGCAAACTGCAGTATAAAGTATTATAATTTGGATAAAACAGCAAGTTGTTATAATTATGCTACAGGCTTCCTTCCTTTCAATAACTGAAGGTTAATACAGAGGCTATGAAAATGTACTGAAATAATTATCCCAGGCAAGCAACATTAGATACATTATGAGATCAAATCAAAGTGCAAGACTTGGAATTTCTGTCAATGATTCACACAAGTCATTACTGTACCAAGTTGCCTCCCTTAAATACTAACAATGCATCATGTCAATATACAATTTGAACCATTCACCATGAAAAACACAAGACTTCACAGTTCTGCCACTACACAACACACACCTTTAATAAAACAATATAGCACAGTACTGGTCATAGACATTCATTTGCTTATAAGTGCTATTAAAGACATAATGTCTCTAATTCTTGCTCAGTTATTAACCAATACATTTTCATTTTGAACACAGCAAATTAACAGCATGATATATGGAGTGGAAACATGGGCTCACATATACTACAACACTAAATATTTTCTTTAAAAAAGCACATGGAGGAGACAACTGCTGGCACAGGTAAAAATATTATGAAATTGGCTACCGTAAAATGGGGTAACTTAGACCACTTTTTTTTATTAATGATGCCATTTTTTTACTAGCTAAATTAAACTTGAATTGAAACATGCAAAATACAGGTCTATACTCTAGCTTCACTCACCTCATATGTAACTAGAAGAGTTCTACTACAATGCATCAAAACCTGGAGTTATTTAACGAAAAAATAAAAAAATTGGAGGGGGTACTCTGACAGGCTTTAAATAATAGCTTTTTTTTGTGGGTCACATTTTTAATTTTTTAACCTATTAGATATGCAAAATTTTTAAATCTTTTTATTGTGTTATGTAGCCTTAGTATTAGGCCTTTAATGCCCATTGACAAAAATTTTCTATGTCAAATAGTTTTTGAGTTGTGGGGGTTTTTGTTAAAAAAACGAAAAGTGGTCTAAGTTACCCCGCCGGTCTAAGTTACCCCATTTTACGGTACTCAAGACACACACTGATATTTTTACACTTGAAAAATATTTTGAATAAGCGTAGAAATTTTCAAGATTGTCATCATGCAAAAAAGTATGAATATCTCACCGAGAACAATGGTTACGACCAGTAAGAAAACATGCATACTAAGAAAAATGCCACACCACAGAGAAGGACCTATGACATGCCCACCTCATTCCCAGGCCAATGTCCAAATTTATTTTCTAATAAATAGAATAGTGATACACAAATCCAAATGCGTTGCTCTCATGACATATTGAGACAATTTATACATCTACATTCACTATAATTTACCATTATTATATTAAAATTAGAGTAACATTACATTTCTGATCAGACTAGACCATTTTTCTAGATTAATTTGGTATGTTATAGCATGGATTTTTATACCTACTTTACAGATGCAGTTAAAACATTCATATCTGACAACGTTGAAACTCATGAGTTGGTAGCTTGCAAAGCACAATTTTGTAAAATAATTCAGGAAATCCTCATAAACCTTTATTCATCATGGCAGCTAAAGAAATGCAAATAAAACAAGGGCATGTATAACTCCACCTACACAGAACACCAGGAGTGCAGCAGTGTCCAGATTTTAGGTGCAAAGTTCTTATCAACTATGCAGATATTTTCACATTTGCCTATGATAAAAGAGTTTAAACATCTTGTATAGTCTTTTGAAGTACAGAATGCATTATTTGCAGGGCTTTCTCCATCATTCTATTGCAAAATTTTGTTTCAAAACAATGCACACCAATTTCTTAGTGCAATCAAACTGCCTCTCAAATTAGAACAAAAATATTCTTACTTTTTAAAAAACTTCAGTAGACTGGATACCAATAACAATTTTAACAAGTATCAATAACAATTTTAAGAAATTTGTAGTGTTAAAAATTTTTGTAGTTTGACGTTTTGAACCAATGTAACATATGCTAAAAATTTTGAATACTCAGAGTAACATGGCTGCCATTAGGTGGTCAGAGTTGCCCCATTGGGGCAGCACCCCCCATTTGCAAACTATGACGCCTCAAATTTGTCATTTGCATATGTAACTAGAAGAGTTCTACTACAATGCACCAGAACCTGGAATTATTTTACCAAAAAAATTTAAAAAATGGAGGGGGTTCTACGAAAGGCTTCAAATAATAGCTCTTTTATGTGGGTTGCATTATTCATTTTTTAACCTATTAGATATGCAAACTTTTTTAATCTTTTTATTGTTTTACGAAGCCTCAGTATTATGCCTTTAATGCCCATTGACAAAATTTTTCTACGTTCAAATAGTTTTTGAGTTTTGAGGGTTTTTGTTAAAAAAAAACTAAAAGTGGTCAAACTTACCCCGGGAGTCAAAGTAACCCCCTTTTACGGTAATATGGAAAAACTAAGAACTGTTATCTTGTTTACTCACCATCTATCAATAACAGCCCACCACAATATCAAAGTTTTCAAAGTTTTTTTTAGCACAAAGTGGCACCTTTTCCAAACTGCAGCCAAGCAAGTAGACAACAAATTTCTCAAAAAGCATGATGGCTATGCTATATTTCAAGATTTTTTTGTTTATTTCCATTCACAGGCTGCTGAAATTAAGCTGCCAGTGAGGTGGGACTTTTAACCCATTAATGCCGAGCGGTTCCATTTGGAACCAGCAGAAAAAAATTGATTCATAGTAAAATTGTATGGTCAAATCAATATACTAGTGGATGCGTAGGCTTGATACACATCTTGTCCATGTTCTGGCAACGTTTGGTTCTGCTGCGCCGACTACTCTCTGCTCAGTTAACATTAAAAGATTGCAAGTACCGGGTGTCAGACAGATGGGCTTGACATCATTGCAGAGAAAGGTAAGTAGTTCGTTCTAAGAATATATTATTTATAAGTTAGATGCAGAATTTTATCGATAAAGAGAGTACTTTTAATCCTGTATATGGCATTACGTGATATAATGTTTCTAAAGTCTTTTAGATCATGAAATATTTTGTCTGGTTCTAAATGGAACCGCTCGGCAGTAGTGTAAGCATTCCGGCCATCTCATTTTCCCAGTAGATTACTATGTGATATAGTTACGCATTGTATTTCAAAAACTTGTTTGTACTTAGAAATTATTTATTTAGATCTTAGATCTAAGTTTTTCTTAACAGTAATCACCGAATGTGATAACAATGACTATCGACAGAGAAGAAAGTCAACTGTGGTCGACATGGCCACCTTATGCTACGACATATACGTGGCTAGCCTGTGAGATTTAGTTATAAACTTTGGGCAGCAGATAAATCAGATGACATTTTTTCTGCAATTGAAGCTAATCGGCGGATCTAATAGAAAAGAAACTTATTCATGGGCTGGAACATGGATTGGTCCCATAAACATGATACTATTGGTCCCAAGCCAACATATTATATGCGATATCTATTCTGATTTCATTTGGCTTCTCAAAAAACTTTTGAAAAAAAGAATGGTTATTGCAATAAATTTTCAAAAAGATCGGTTAGGAAATGCAATAATGCAGGAGACCCTAAATGATTGTGCACCCTTCTACTTCGATCCTTGATGAAGTGCAATACAACAATCGACAACATCGGCTAGCAAAGAGACATCAGAAGCACTGCAAATGCAGTGCTTCGTAAACAATGTTGACAACGCACCCACAAACATTCGTAAAATGGGCAACCTTCCTATTCATTTTGAATGAATGGAAGCATTCTATGCTAAAAATTAAATTGTATTCTGCCATGATTGGTTTACCATCAGTATTGTCCATTATGAATACGTATGTTATGTATTATCCATTATGAATAACCTTGCTTGATTTACTATCGGAAAAAGTGTTGTTTGAAAAAACATTATGTTACTGCCGAGCGGTTCCATATGGAACCAAGCTATATTTTTTCACATACAACGAAAAATCAATATATGAACATATTTTTTGTTTATTACCATCACAAATGATAATATTCTCGCAAGGAACCCCCAAAAAATTCAGTAAATAATTCTCGTCATTAATGGGTTAAACTACATGACTCTAGCACATCAAAGCAAAAACTGCCTGCCTGCCACTTTGGTTGTTTTATTGTGGTTTGGGCACATACCTACTAATGGCATACTGCTGTTAACCATTAGATAGGGGATTCATAAATCATCTAACAGGAATCTTCCAGCTCCAGAAATTGTTGGTTGAAAAGCTCTAGTTTTGGCTCAGAAAGTGTAGGAGAATTAAAGCTGTACAACAGTGGTTCCCAAAGTGGGCGATATCACCCCCCTAGGGGCGGTGGAAAGATTTGTTCGTAAGGAAGAAAAGGACGGTAGGGGGGTGATAGGGGGGCGGTAGTCCAAAATCGATGTCAGAAGTTCAAACGTTTGTTTGACGATTTGTACACAACACGTGCGTTTACGTCTCTGACAAATTAACGGCCGGCGATCACGGCAATTTCCAAATTCACTCGATGAAACTTAGTAAACGTAATCATTCGGACCTAACAATTATGTTTAGCTCGTGATCATGATTTGAATTTTGCCATCGTTTGTTTGTGCCATAGTTATATGGCAGTACGGGCCAAAATTCACGGTGATCAAGTAATTTCTTCCAAACTACTGAACAGATTCCAACAAAATTTTGAATTTGCAGTCCTAACTACCAAATGGTAATGTTTGGCTAGTGAAAATTGTTTTGATTGTGCCTTCAATCGCGATTTTTTTTTTTTATTTCACTTTCATTCGTGATTTAAACAGCAATACGTGTTTATATTCGCAGTAAACAAGAAATAATTTCCAAGCTGCTGAACAGATTTGAACAAAACTTAGTATTTAAATACCTAACCTCAGCAACGGTGATGTTTAGCTTGTTACAATTTTTTCGTTCTGCCTTCGTTTGAGAATTATACGGCTATACGTAAACGCCTCTTGGTTAAACCGGCCGGTAGAAAAGCTGGTCGTACCTCCTATATCTGTATAACTTGCAAATGAAAGCAAAATAAAAAAATTGTCCCGAGCTAAACATCACCGTTGAGAGGTTAGGTAATTATATACAGAGTTTCATTGAAATCTGTTCTGTAGTTTAGAAGAAATTTCTTGATTGCTGCAAATTTAAGTCACAAATTACCAGGCGATACGGGCCGAATATATGGAAGTGTGTAATCAAGAATGACGGTGAAATGAAAAAAAAAAACTTGCAAAGGAAGGTAAAATAAAAAAAAATTATAAGCTAAAATATCACCGTTTGGTAGTTAGGAATCTATATTCAAAATTTCGATCAAATCTGTTCTATAGTTTGGAAAAAATTCTTTGATCACTGCGAACTTTGGCCTGTTTTGCAATATACGCATAACTCGCAAATGAAGGTGAAATAAAAAAGAAAACACAAGCTAAACATCACCGTTAGGTTCTGATGAATACGTGTTCAAAGTTTCATAGATCTGCGCTCATTAGTTTGGGAGATATTACTTGATAATCGAATTTGGAGATTGGTTGTGAGATCGGCCACGAGTCTGGCCGTAAATTCGCCCCAGACATCCTAGGTTTCTGGTGCTGATACAGTTAAATAGCTGAAAAGCATATTGGTTCACTAGTGGGGTTCAATTTGTGAAATACACATTTGTGTTTAACCTTTCTCTTTTAAAATTGCAGCGTACTAAATTTCAAGAAAGAAGCGTATGTCTGTGGGGGCCGGGGGGCGCTAGAAATTCACTAGGGAGCCAAAGGGGGCGCCAGCCTGAGAAAGTTCGGGAACCACTGCTGTACAAGAATTACTTATTTACTTGCAAGTTGCAAGAAGCTTAATGGTTCTCATGTACATCTTGAGCAGGAAACCAGGAATTGATGTATCATGCCTTGTATTGATGCCTGGCAACATTTTATTACAGCAGTTTTATAAAAAGGCACCAAGTTAAGCAAGTTTGGCATTTCCAATTTCCAAATACAGTTAACTATGGGATTGCTGACAACTTCTTAATATGAAGTTAAAAAAATTAATCAACAAAAAATTTGTGAAGGAACTCTAGTATTTAAAACCTCTTAAACTTTACATTTATTTTTCATTGCATCAAGAAATTTAGAATAAACAATATTAATGATACTTCATTACTTCATATGTAAATTTATAAGAGTGCAAAAAAAAAAAACAGGACAAACTAGACCTGCCAGTGCCAAGGCCGCTATCTCTCACTCTAGTATCTACACCTGACCTAATAGCCAAAAACCAGAGTCCAGAGGTGGGCAGTAGTGCGCTACATGTAGCGGCCACTAAAATTTCCAGTAGTGGTAGCAGCGCTACATTCAAGCAACTGTAGCAGTAGCGCCGTAGCGGTAGCGCGCATAGTGGCAAAGCAGAGAGTTTTTTTAGACTCTCCTTCAAGTTCATTTTTGAGTTCTATAAGTAGACAAGCAAAGTATCATGGGACATGGATACCAGCATTATCATACATAAGAAATTGATCTAAATCTTGAGTAAATGAGGAAATTAAAAATGAACCGATTCTAAAAAAGCTCTGGTTTGTCACTATGGTAGCGCGCTAGCACCCGCTACATATTTAAGTAGCGATACAAGGTTTTGCCGGTACAGCGCTAGGCCTACCACTACATTTATAGATAGAGCCTTTGGATCTTACTTAATAGTATTAAATATTATTTAAAAACCAGCATGATACATATATAATATAAATTACAGAATAAAACTGTACGAAAGATTTTGGTGTAATGTAGTCAACCTTATCCCGTTACTAGTGTCAACATGTTAGTCATTACCAGAGGTAGGCAGCAGCGCGCGCTACATGTAGGCTTGTAGTGGCCGCTACATTTTCAGTAGCGGTAGCGGCGCTACATTTAAACAATTGTATCGGTAGCGCCAGCTACTGTCGCTACATTTAGAGCATGTAGCGGCCGCTAAATTTCAAAGTAGCGCTGCCCAGTTCTGCCAAAAACCTACCGGAGATCTGGAGGAAAATTGAATTGCAGTATTGCACCATCAAAAATCATACCAATTCAGCTGTCCGACAGCTGTCGGTCAAACGATCTGACCATGCGATTTTTATACAGACGGTATGCAATGAAAAGTCTAACTATAAATTATAATAATATAAAGTATAAATGTATAGGTACCTACGTCCAAGTCGTTCACATCTTTAGAATAATGACAATCTGCTGACTCACCTCAATATTGCCGTTTGTACTCAATTCTAAACGTTGTCGTTTCGACGGCGGTTGCTCTTCAGCTTCAAGATTCAATGCGGACATTTATGAAAAGAGCACAAGACTCATCAAAAATGGAGAAGGCACTTCTAGTTCCCTGAAAACAAAATAATAAAGAGAAAATGAATAGAATATTTGTCAAGAAACTTGTACACAACACAATCTCCCTAAGCCCGTGGCTGAGCTCAAGTACAATGCGCGTCTGGGATATTGGAACACGATCAGGACTAGCCTTATCTGCAGTGGAACACTATAGTCTCTTAAATATAAGCAAAAACTTCAATGTGTGTGATAAATAAGGTTTAAATAATATTGTAAGTGGAAATACTTTCGAAATATATTTTTACAAGCTTTATCTCATGACAATTCTTATCTAGTATCACCTATTTAGCAGTCAACCCAATGACAGTGCTTCAACAATAGAGTAATTTTATATATTGCTGATTTAGATAACTATTCACTAAACATTTCAGTGATATCTTCAGTTTGTCATGACTCATTTAAATTGGAACGAGCTTATATACTATTAATATTATAGTTATATGAGACGACTTCATTTAGTGTATATTTTCATTCAAATTAGGTCGAGGGAAGGAGGAAACTTTTTTGCATAATTTTGCATATTTTATACTAAATTACAATATATTTTATATTCAATACGTATGAATATATTTTTTGTTATAGTTAATAATAAATAATCAAATTTTTTGTGATCTACCATTAATTGTTATTGGGCAAACTGAAATAAATGAGATCATGTAAGGCACACTGCGCTCGCAGCGCGCGTAGTCTCATTCAAAGTTGTTCTCTATTGATAATAATAATAATAATAATAGCGGTTTCAGCGTTTATTAGGCCGTAGGCCTGTCGCCGATTCTTAACATCACAGAGCGTTCGCAGCTTGATGTGGTCTCGAACACACAACTCATTGCTACAATTCTGCTGTGCTTAACCGCCCGGCCTCCTCGCCGATTCTGACCAGAAACTGGTGCACAGAGCTGAGATCGAACCCGCGCCTCTCTGCGCCAATCTTGATACTCTGAACTTTAACCACTGGGCCACCCTGCCTCTCTGAGGCAGGTTCTCTGTTCATTCTCTGTTCTCTGAGGGATCTTCAGCGTCAAAGAATCATTCCTTTTCATTTTTGATAAGAAGAACTTTCCTAAAATGCATCGAAATGTTGATGATCCTCTTCAACAAGTAAGTATGTTCTTGGGCCGCTACACATTATTTTAAGCGCGCTAAAGATAATAAGATGCGTCTATTCCATAATCTAGAGTCTAGAGTAATGAAACATACTTACTGGTGGACTGAATGAAGTTCTTATTGAGATAAGAGATTTTCAATTTAAAACTCCGGCATGAGTACTTTTTATAAACTTAAATTTGCTTTAGCAATACATAAGTGAATAATAGTCTTTTAATTTGGATTTAAGTTTTCAAATTCTTTCAAATCAAAATATATTTACTGTCGGAGGTTGGTTCTAAATAAAAAGTTGAGGACCATCTGCAGCAAATACTTACTTAATGACTAGAATAAATTAAGAATGTCTATGTAATACTCCGTACGATGATAAATTTTGAGAAATAACCTCCCTTCAAAGATGCAGCCCTCGTACCGACGCCTCCCTCCACCTGTAGCCCCGTGTGATACCCCATACGCTGCCCCCTTCCTCTGTAGCCCCGTGTGATGCCCCCTACGCTGCCCCCTCCACCTGTAGCCCCGTGTGATGCCCAATACGCTGCCCCCTCCAACTGTAGCAGCGTGTGATGCCCCCTCCACCTGTAGCCCCGTGTGATACCCAATACGCTGCCCCCTCCAACTGTAGCCGCGTGTGATGCCCAATACGCTGCCCCCTCCAAATGTAGCCCCATGTGATACCCTCTACACTGCCCCTCCACCTGTAGCCCCGTGTGATACCCCCTACGCTGCCTCCTCCACCTGTAGCCCCGTGTGATGCTCCCTATACGCTGCCTGCTCCAACTGGAGCCCCGTGTGATGTACGGAGCCCCCATTTAACGGAGCCCCCATTTAAAAACCCCCGTGCCCTACACGCACATGTAAATTCCCGGCCATGTGTGCGTGATACGGACGTACGAACACAAGAGTACATGGCCCCTGTCTTGTGCACATGTGCGCTAATGCACCATATTCGCACGTGTAAAAATGAGCGCTGACAATTCATAATACGTACGCACCGTACAAGGCACAAACATTTATGTAATTGGTATTTAAACACAACAAGCGTCTCCAGCGGCTCTCACGTGACATTCTGTTTTTTAAGTGTTTTTAGCGCAGTTTCTTATTTATGGAAAAATTGCGCTCTTGTGCTCGCCATGTCCGTCCGTCCGTCTGTCCGTCCGTGACTTCACTTTTCGTCGACGAGAAAATGAGCTCTCTGTTACTCACTGCAGTGAGTACTGAGTTATATTTTTTGACATTCTTCAAGTGTTTTTTTTATTCTTCACTGGGCCGCACTGTCAAGAATATTCGAATGTTCGTTGTTCCGTCAGCTAATCACTGACGACACGACATTTTAAGGTAAACCCATTAATCAGGGGCGATAAATCGGTTGTTATGTGTACCTGGGCCGCTACGTGTACTTGGGCCGCTACGTGTACTTGAGCCGCTACGTGTACTTGGGCCGCTACGTGTACTTGGGCCGCTACGTGTACTTGGGCCGCTTGGGGTGGGGGACTGATTATTGGTGGGGTGGAAGATTGGTTTTATTTGGGTGGGCAAAGACTGAGTAATCATGAATGTTATTATTTTTATCAGTAGCAGTATTTTTATCAGTGAATCAAATTGCCCAGATGAAACCAGGAGCGGTCTCATTTATTAATTTTTCTGCACATGATTCAAATTAAGATCTCATGAATAATCTATCTTCACAAACCTATAGGCTGGTAAGTTCAACCTATGTGATATTTGTACCCCTGATGAATGTTTCAACGGCCCATTAAAGATCTCGCTGATCCTGCAACCGACGCCATGAACAAGCCTTAGCCCCAGCCTGGGGACTGTTGGGGTCGTGAGGGGGGTAAGAGAGGGGAAGTTAAGGGTTTTAAGGGGGGAATAAGGGTTTTGGCGGCGACTTGGAGGATCTGGTGGGCCGAGGTTGGAGCTTTGAGGCCACACAAACTATTGATAGCGCGAGGGAAGTGAGTGAGGGTACAGTGCACCCCAGGAGGAACTACGGAGCGGTGACCAGGTGTCGCAATACGTGCATCAAGCGGAGCTTTATAGCGCGTATTCTGCGGCTCAACATTGGGAATGAAATGAATTCCTGCGACAGAGTTGCTCTCTTTACCCTGATATGAATAGAATAAATGTTTTGCGGATATCCTGGGATGTATGAAATGGATGTAAGTTGAGCTTCTAGTTGAGTACGACAACTGCGACGGATGAAACGGAACTGGTCGATACTTCATTGAGCAGCAGCCGCCCACGCTGCCGTCGCTTCCGCGCTTCTTGCAAGATGCCGAGTGCCGCCAGATACAGAAAATCACTTCAACATAAGTTTTCAGTGTTTAAAAATTGTGAAAGACCATCTAATTGTAATTTTAAGGTGTGGTTTTTCATAATTAATCACTTGAATATTTTGTATCATCCTTGATAATTAGTGTTGTGAGCGATAGTTTCCCATATAAAAGTTGGCTAGAAGTTAGTCAAGGTCTCCCGTGGGAGCATGCAACTGGATCATCATCATTCACGGTGCCGTGACTCACTTTGCAGTGTGTCAACTTTCGTAACCTCGAAAACAGATTGGACAACAATGTTTCAGGGAACTAACTTAGCGAATCATTGCTTTATTTTGACAAAACCATGGTGGTCAACAGCTCAAAGTATGCCCTATTTATATCGAGAAAATGATTTTTCACAGCAGAGTTTAGCTGCGCAGGCACTCGGCCAGTATTGAACGGCTTCGTTAAAGAGACTTGCCTCCTCGGCTGCAAAACTGCGGCAAGAGAATATGACCGCCGTGTGTCATCGCTTGCTCAACGCCCCATAAATGCGAGCACTATACGCCTGCAGGGTTTACTGGATGAATGGAAATCATCTCCCGTATCAGAGGAGTGGAGAGCAGAAGACTATTATTTACTCGTTAAACCCACCCAATAATGGATATTCATAAGGTGCCCCTCAGTACAGCATGAAACATAACCCCACGAAATATTATGAATGCATGAATAAAATATAATCGATCGGTTTCTTCCAGCTGAGACCAATTACGCACTTAGACGGAAATTCAATCACGTACCTAATCTAACTCCGGAAATTTCTGGTGACACCGAATACATACGCTCGGGCGAACTGAATCTCATGCACATGAAGTACGTCACAAGATACTTTTGAACTTGAGAAATATGGCCTAAATTAAACAGAGAACAATATGTCAACAGACTGTTGGTTGCATGTTGTTGGATTGAGACTGTGAATTGTAGAGTGTCTGTTATTGTGTTGTTTGCAGACTGTAGCTACAGATTGGTAGACTATTATTGGGAGACTATTGGTTCAAACAGACCGATGTTTGTTCCCTGAAACCGAGTTGTTGTCTTCCATTGAGAAGGTTAACTTCGTACTTTCCCAACCTCATGGCCGCGACCTTCTCAAATACCTTGATTACATGCGTTGTTAATGTCACCGGCCGGTAATTTTGGGGTTTGTCGTTCGCACCTCCTGGTAGATTTGGGTAATTAGCCCCAACTTTAGGTAACTAGGAACGTTTATTCTCTCAATAATGTTTTCCAGAGCAAAATAAGTGAGACCTTCAATAACACTGCAGAAACTCCGTCCGGCCCAGGAACCGAATAAGTCGATAATTCTTGGATACTCATCTCTATAGGTCCGGTGTTTCGAATTCAATGTTCATCAGCACTCGCCCTGAAAAACCCCAATTTCGTTCTCCTATCAGGACAAAGTCCTGTCAGTTCGCACTTACCCTGATCGAACTCAACGAGAATATCGGTGTTATTCAGAAGCCCCCACACAGCCTCTTATTTGCCTCTGCCTGGGCATGTTTGCTGAAATATTCCAGGTTTTCCGGAATGGCGTCCAACTCGTCTGCTAGCTCCTGGTTCGGAGCATGTAGTTTTAGTTAATGTCATGATGTCATAAAGCATTAGTTAATTTCGTCATGACGTCATGACGTCATGAGGCATTAGTTAATATCGTCATGACTCATGAGGCATTAGTTAATATCGTCATGACGTCATGAGGCATTAGTTAATATCGTCATGAAAGTGGACTCGTATCAGTTTCTCTACGTCCATTAATATAGGTGGCCGCTGTTTGCGTTCGTACCATTTCGGTATCCTCAACCCGTACACCAGCAACCAGTTTTTCATTGCTGGTAAAGATTAGGTCCAGGATATTGTGTTCTCTTGTTTACACCAGCATCTGCTGACCTAACAGGTGCTCTCTAGCAGATCGTAGTAGTTGTATTGCCTGGGTTATGTCATGGTATGAGCGCCCCTATTACTCCATGTGTGACCATCGTATGCGTGGTAGGTTAAAATCTGCAACCACAATATTCGGGGGAAGGTTCACCCAGACTGGCTACCTCGTCTGTATTCTTTCGAGCGCTTCATTGAATTTTACAGGCGGGCAGTCAGACGGTCGGTGTACGATAGCTTTGTCGTGTATATTGTGTGTGTTATTGTCGTGTATTGTGCGTGTTATTGTCGTGTATTGTGTGTGTTATTGTTGTTATTGTCTTGTATTGTGTGTGTTATTGTCGTGTATTGTGCGTGTGTTATTGTCGTGTATTGTGTGTGTGTTATTGTCATGTATTGCGTGTATTATTGTCATGTATTGCGTGTGTTATTTTCGTGTATTGTGTGTGTGTTAATGTCATGTATTGCGTGTGTTATTGTCGTGTATTGTGCGTGTTATTGTCGTGTGTCGTGATATTGTCGTGTATCATGTCAAAGTATCCCCACAGTTCCAGGTCATTCCCATTCCCAGGAATGTGTTCCAGTTGCTGGCAGCATTAGGAAGGGTAGGCCGCATGCCAGCTCTTCCAGGAAAACAACAGCGGTTTCTCAACCAGCGAAGCCGGCCTATTTGGAGAAAAAAATTCATGTTATTTAGTAACCAAAACAGAAGAGCAGGATAAGAGAAAACAATGGCGTTTAAATTGTATCTGTAAGAAAACAGGACTTAATATTAGGCTTGTTCAGATTTATTGTGCAGTATTGTACATTATTGCACGGTATTGTGCAGTATTGTACGGTATTGTACAGTATTGTGCAGTATTGTTCAGTATTGTTCAGTATTGTACAGTATTGTACGGTATTGTACAGTATTGTGCAGTATTGTACAGTATTGTGCGGTAGTGTGCAGTATTGTACGGTATTATGCAGTATTATACAGTATTGTACAGTATTGTACAGTATTATACGGTAATGTACTTATTATTTCCTTACAGAAGTTTAGTTTAATTCAGTGGTTCCCAAACTTTTTCAGGCTGGCGCCCCCTTTGGCTCCCTAGTGAACTTCTAGCGCCCCCCACAGACACATATAAAATCATGCGCCTCTTTCTATAACATTTAATTCGCTGCAATTTTTAAAGATAAAGGTTGAACACAAATGTGTATTTCACAAATAGGACCCCTTTTAGTGAACCAATATGTTTTTTAGCTGTTTTAACTGTTTCAGCACTAGGAACCTATATAGGACGTCTCGGGCAAATTTACGGCCGGACTCGTGCATATGGCCGGTCTCACGACCAATCTCCAAATTCAATTATCAATTATATCTCCCAAACTAATGAACGCAGGTTAATAAAACTTGGAACATGTATTCATCAGAACTTAACGGTGAAGTTTAGCTTGCGAAAATTTTTTAAATATCACCTTCATTCGTGAGTTATATTGCGATACAGGCCGAAATTCGCAGTGATCAAAGAATTTCTTCCAAACTACCAAACAGATTTGAACGAAATTTTGAATATACATTCCTAACTACCAAATGGTGTTATTTAGATTAAAAATTTTATGATTTTACCGTCGTTTGCGAGATTTTTTTCATTTCACCGTCTATCTTGATTTCACACTTCCATAATCGCTTTCGTTCGCAAGTTATACAGATATATTATTATATTATTATATTATATTATTATATATTAATGATATAATAATANTACACGACTGTGTTGAATGGTGGTAACTACACGACTGTGTTGAATGGTGGTAACTACACGACTGTGTTGAATGGTGGTAACTACACGACTGTGTTGAATGGTGGTAACTACACGACTGTGTTGAATGGTGGTAACTACACGACTGTGTTGAATGGTGGTAACTACACGACTGTGTTGAATGGTGGTAATTGTTCAAAATCATCGCATACTCCACCCCCCGGGTTATCCACCGCCATCCACCGCCTCCGTCGTTCACATCCGTTTCCCCCCAGCCTGAATTTCCGGTACATCATGGCGCTAACTGCCGATATATTGTGCCCGTTACCGGTACATCATGGCGCTAACTGCCGTTATATTGTGCCCGTTACCGGTACATCATGGCGCTAACTGCCGTTATATTGTGCCCGTTACCGGTACATCATGGCGCTAACTGCCGTTATATTGTGCCCGTTACCGGTACATCATGGCGCTAACTGCCGTTATATTGTGCCCGTTACCGGTACATCATGGCGCTAACTGCCGTTATATTGTGCCCGTTACCGGTACATCATGGCGCTAACTGCCGTTATATTGTGCCCGTTACCGGTACATCATGGCGCTAACTGCCGTTATATTGTGCCCGTTACCGGTACATCATGGCGCTAACTGCCGTTATATTGTGCCCGTTACCGGTACATCATGGCGCTAACTGCCGTTATATTGTGCCCGTTACCGGTACATCATGGCGCTAACTGCCGTTATATTGTGCCCGTTACCGGTACATCATGGCGCTAACTGCCGTTATATTGTGCCCGTTACCGGTACATCATGGCGCTAACTGCCGTTATATTGTGCCCGTTACCGGTACATCATGGCGCTAACTGCCGTTATATTGTGCCCGTTACCGGTACATCATGGCGCTAACTGCCGTTATATTGTGCCCGTTACCGGTACATCATGGCGCTAACTGCCGTTATATTGTGCCCGTTACCGGTACATCATGGCGCTAACTGCCGTTATATTGTGCCCGTTACCGGTACATCATGGCGCTAACTGCCGTTATATTGTGCCCGTTACCGGTACATCATGGCGCTAACTGCCGTTATATTGTGCCCGTTACCGGTAGCAAATTTTCATCTTATGACGAATCGTTAAATTAATCGCTTAAAATCCCTTCGCTTAAATAAAATTTTCGAATCTAATAAATTATTTCTCAATTACTGTTAAATTTTAAATAAATTTATGAATTTTATGGTTTCAACTAATTTTATGGGAGCTAAATCGTATATAGTAAGTACATCGTAATATGTGCATTAGTGATATTAAATGAACGAAGAAATAATGATCTTATACATGATATAATATGATGATCTTACACATGATGTAATATGGTGATCTTATATATGATATAATATGATGATCTTATACATGATATAATATGGTGATCTTATACATGATATAATATGGTGATCTTATACATGATATAATATGGTGATCTTATACATGAT
>NW_025946916.1:159144-159719 GCF_000764305.2 Hyalella azteca | reverse complement strand
GCATTGTTTTTTGTTGCATTGAGATTTAATTTCTTTTGATAGTATTTTTGAATACTATGCGTCTCTATACATAATTTAAATCACTTTTCCTGTTAAGTTTGTGTACTTACATACATTAAAATACGATTTTTCAAGTGTACGAATATTTATTTCCCCCCTGTATACATGATACAGAGCGTATAATAACATCTGTAACACCTATAGCGTATGATAACGTCTATAGTAACTCTTTCGTCAATCAGAGCGACATGGTAACGATGTCAACTTCGATGCCAGTCATGTTTCACTGTCATCTCGATCTTGCTTATCTTCTTCTCGATGTAAATAATCAACTCTATAAGAATATACAGCATTCACACAGCGCTCAGAGTTATGGGCATACACAGCGCTCAGAGTTGCGGGCATTCACACAGCTCCCAGAGTTGCGGGCATTCACACAGTTCCCAGAGTTGCGGGCATTCACACAGTTCCCAGAGTTGTGGGCATTCACACAGTTCCTAAAGTTGCGGGCATTCACACAGCTCCCAGAGTTGCGGGCATTCACACAGTTCCCAGAGTTGCGGGCATTCACACAG
>NW_025946916.1:157097-157844 GCF_000764305.2 Hyalella azteca | reverse complement strand
GTTAGCAGTGGAGCAGGTGTACTGCAGCTGCACCTGCTGTAGAGTTAGCAGTGGAGCAGGTGTACTGCAGCTGCACCTGCTGTAGAGTTAGCAGTGGAGCAGGTGTACTGCAGCTGCACCTGCTGTAGAGTTAGCAGTGGAGCAGGTGTACTGCAGCTGCACCTGCTCGCCTCCTGCTCTCACATCACAGCAGTTCTCATTTTCTGCAAGTATTGCGGAATTATAATATTTTTGCTTCTATTGAACTCCACTTATGAATATAGTCGCTGTACCTCAATATTCATTACATACATTCATTGCATACATTCAATATTACATTCATTCAATATTAAATACATTAAATATTCATTACATACAGTACATGCTCGTAAATCGCGAATTTATTGCATAGTTTCTTTATTTTGCTCGGCGAGATGACGCGGCTTGTGACGCGACCGTTGATTTGAGTGCGGGCCATCCTTCCGGTACCAGCATCCGGTGCCGGTTCCGGTGCTGGTTCCGGCCACGCACGATTATGCGGGACCGTCAATGAATGGACAAAACATCCGCGGTGAATGAGCTGAACATCCGCCGTGAATGAGCTGAACATCCGCAGTGAATGAGCTGAACATCCGCGGTGAATGAGCAGAACATCCGCGGTGAATGAGCTGAACATCCGCGGTGAATGAGCAGAACATCCGCGGTGAATGAGCTGAACATCCGCGGTGAATGAGCTGAACATCCGCGGTGAATGAGCTGAACATCCGC
>NW_025946916.1:151373-156345 GCF_000764305.2 Hyalella azteca | reverse complement strand
AGATGTGTATAAGAGAGGGGTTGGAGGCAGGGGTGTTGAGGGAGGGATGCACTAGGGGGACCATCATGGGAGAGGGATGAAGGCTGAGGTATGTGGAGGAGTGTCTGGAAATTGTCATGAAATATGTACGAGAGTACGAGTGTTCGTACGTCCGTCAGGCAGCGCATGTCATGTGGTTGCCTGAGTGCCAGACGTGACGGACGTACAAACGTACGACAACACAGGGCTCTATTAAATTGCGAGGTATTTGAGGTATGAGGCGTGATGTATTTTTGCTACTTTTGACCCTGAATTTATTAGTGTTTTATAAGGACTAGTCACTGTCAATGGTTATTGGTTCTCTCTGGTTCACTTGAATATCTCGGTTCCTAAGGATCACACTTGGTGCAGCTTTTGGCTTCGTGTGTTTTGCGAGGCCACAGCTATTTTATTTTTGGTTCAAATATATTAACGAATACACTGATTTGACTAACGTAGAGTAAATTTAAACGCGGTTATTGCGTTTTTGTATTGACTCCATTTAATTAATGAGATTCACTGGAAATCAAAGAAATTTCCAGTCAAAGGCAATCACATGAAAGGGGCCTGTCTGTCAAAGTCAATCACATTCCACACGCCGGTCTGTCAAAGTCAATCACATTCCACACGCCGGTCTGTCAAAGTCAATCACATTCCACACACTGGTCTGTCAAAGTCAATCACAATCCACGCGCCGGTCTGTCAAAGTCAATCACATCCCACGCGCTGGTCTGTCAAAGTCAATCACATTCCACGCACCGGTCTGTCAAAGTCAATCACATCCCACGCGCTGGTCTGTCAAAGTCAATCACATTCCACGCGCCGGTCTGTCAAAGTAATCACATTCCACGCGCCGGTTTATCAAAGTCAATCACATTCCACACACCGGTCTGTCAAAGTCAATCACATCCCACGCGCTGGTCTGTCAAAGTCAATCACATTCCACACACCGGTCTGTCAAAGTCAATCACATTCCACGCGCCGGTCTGTCAAAGTCAATCACATTCCACGCGCCGGTCTGTCAATCACATTCCATCACATCCCACGCGCTGGTCTGTCAAAGTCAATCACATTCCACGCACCGGTCTGTCAAAGTCAATCACATTCCACACACCGGTCTGTCAAAGTCAATCACATTCCACACACCGGTCTGCCAAAGTAATCACATTCCACGCGCCGGTTTGTCCTAACTAATTGACAATTTAAAGGGCATTCGTCTGCCGTTCTATACGCACGGTAATCGTGAGCTACAGACGGAAGGTATTGTCGTGCGTACGCCGTGCGGCCGCCGTGGTCGTGTCTCAGCCTCATTCCGTCGTCCGCGCTTCCGGCGGCACCGGAACCCCACGGCGACTTCCGGTCTCGTATCATCTTTCGATATGCCCTAAAATTCTTTAGGCTTATGCCTAAGAATTCAGTTTTCATTCCTATCAGTCGCTTATGCTGGAGTATTTAGGAGTAGGACGAAACTGAAGGGAAAGTTGTGCTAATTTCCTTATGAATTTCAAATAACTCACGGCTGCAAAAATCTACATGCGTGGCACAATAGACGGTAATATTACCATGGTTGAATCATATATCTACTAGTTCAACCATGCTATATTACTGACATGTATTGAGCGAATGATTATAAACAGCAGCCTTGTAATACACGTGTTAATTTATTAACCGTGTTGTGGCAGCGTGACGCAGAAGTATGGATTGTAAATGAACATGACAAGCATGCGTTATTCAAAATAAAGCCACCGATTTTTATTGCAATGAATATACAGAATATTATTGCGTCAAGTTGCGTTGAAGCATTCGCATCAATGGTGTCCTTGGCTGGCGAGGCCAGCACGGTTCATCTGTATGAAAAATGTATAGATTTTTTTTACGTGCGCATGGATGATCTGCAAACTGAAAATTTGAAAGTGAGCGTAGAAAGCATGAGAATGAATGGTGAGCTCGATTGGCTACATGCGTAGTGGTGTGGTAGGCAAGTCGTGATTGGCTGAGCGTCCGAGTGACGTAGCGAGTAGTGGAATTATTTTGGTGAATGGAGCCTCTGAGCTCAGTAGTAGAGTTGAACTTGCCGAGTGAGCATGTGCTTTACTTAGCTCTGGAACTTGTCGTCCACTCATAGCCTTCCAAACACTCGCATAACTTTGATAATTTTCCCCCAGAAAGTCTAGTGCAACGCTTCTATTCTTCCATAGTTTGTTTAGTGTTGTAGGTCTGATGAAAAAGCTCTAGTGAAGTGATGTGCAACAGAAACGTAAGACTGTGCTACTGTTCCTTATTGACGGATGAATGTTAACTCAAGTAGTGTTGGTTTCACGAACACTTCTTGATTTCGTTCCACTCCCGTAATCTAGTGATCACTTGGTGTACCTTTCACGCATTTACAAATTTTCGTCTTACGTAAGAGTTGGCCAAAAAGTGGGCCGAATATTTTTGTTTTTGAGGTAAGGGTAACTTGACGAAGAGAGCAGAGGTGTGAAGAGCTCTTTGAACGGTGCAAGCGCTGCTCTCGCTGTCGAAGTAGATGGAAACTTCTGATGTTTCAAGACTTGCTTCAGTTTCTCGTGCTAACGTTAAGTTGTGCTGCAAACCTTATAGTAAAATAGCAAGTAGGACTGGCTAAGCCATCATCCTGTGAGCTAAGAGTTGTATTTCGAAATAAATAGCAGCTTAGGCAGTTTCGGACGTGCCCAACTTTCGTTTATAGAACGGAAGGTCTCGAGGCGAACTGATCCGTTTGGTGCAATGATGCCGTCCTTAGGCAACGACACGCGCATCGTTGATGCCACGTACGTTTGCGAAGTTCTGAGAGGTCTCCGTCCCAACGAGAACTGCCCTGTAGTACTCGACTGTCGTGATGAAGCTTCCTACTCACACAACCATGTACGAGGAGCCCTACACGTGGCACTACCATCCCTACTCGTGCGTAGGCTGGCTGCTGGTAAGGCTAGCATCGGACAGGTGGCTCGACACCTCGGCGCTGAGGTACAGTCGGGCGTCTTATTCTACGACCACGAGGGGGAACAAACTGCCGTGGTCGTGGCCCTCGCCAACAAGATGCTGCAGGAGGGCTGCTCCGTGCAGTACCTTGCTGGTTAGTGTTGATAGTACCTTGCTGTGTTGCTTTAGTGGTACAGTACCTTGCTGTGCAGTGTTGCTATTGTGGTGCAGTACCTTGCTGACTAGTGTTGTTGTTAGTACCTTGCTGGTTAGTGTTGTAGTTAGTACCTTGCTGTGTTGCTTTAGTGGTGCAATGCCTTGCTTGTCAGTAATGCAGTGTTGTATAATTAGTAGTACAGTGATTTGCTGTTTAGAACTGCAGTGTTTTTTTCTTTTTTTTTGTGGTGCACTCGGGGTGTAATTCTAGATCCGTGAACTGATGCAAAAGAAAACCTGTCTGCATGCAGGAATGATTTCTCTGTACTTGTGTGCACGTTGAAGGGTTGGCTGGTGAGAAAAGTTGAGAGTTCAATGGGTGCATTGAAGCAGCCATGTAGTACGGTACTCAGCAACTGAACTCAGACTTGCCGCCTAAGTGACTAGAAGTAGAAAGTAGTATTGATATTAGTGTAGTGATAGTTCTAGTGATATTTGTTAGTGTAGTGATAGACTGATAGTGCTAGTGGTATTTGTTAGTGTAGTGATAGTGCTAGAGGTATTTGTTAGTGTAGTGATAGTGCTGGTGGTATTTGTTAGTGTAGTGATAGACTGATAGTGCTAGTGGTATTTGTTAGTGTAGTGATAGTGCTAGTGATATTTGTTAGTGTAGTGATAGTTCTAGTGATATTTGTTAGTGTAGTGATAGTTCTAGTGATATTTGTTAGTGTAGTGATAGTGCTAGAGGTATTTGTTAGTGTAGTGATAGACTGATAGTGCTAGTGGTATTTGTTAGTGTAGTGATAGTGCTGGTTGTATTTGCTAGTGTAGTGATAGTGCTGGTTGTATTTGTTAGTGTAGTGATAGTGCTGGTTGTATTTGTTAGTGTAGTGATATTGATATCGTTGATAGTGATAGTGTTGGGATATTGTGACTAATGTTAGTGTCATCATTACAAGCATTTCGATACTAGGATGTGGTCAATTTGCTTGGTAGAGCCTAACCATGCCAATGATGTCCATGCCAATGGCTTGTCCGCCTTGCCGATGATGCCAATGGCATGTGCACCATGCCGATGATGCCAATGGCATGTCCACCGTGACGATGATGCCAATGGCATGTCCACCGTGCCGATGATGCCAATGTCATGTCCACCGTGCCGATGATGCCAATGGCATGTCCGCCTTGCCGATGATGCCAAAGAGCTCTGGCTGCAAGGATGGGAAATAGAATCTGTGGAGTCGAAATGGCTTACCAGCGTGTAGGTATTTGTTACTTACCAGCGTGTAGGTATTTGTTGCTTACCAGCGTGTAGGTATTTGTTACTTACCAGCGTGTAGGTATTTGTTACTTACCAGCGTGTAGGTATTTGTTACTTACCAGCGTGTAGGTATTTGTTACTTACCAGCGTGTAGGTATTTGTTACTTACCAGCGTGTAGGCATTTGTTACTTACCAGCGTGTAGGCATTTGTTACTTATCAGCGTGTAGGTATTTGTTGCTTACCAGCGTGTAGGTATTTGTTACTTACCAGCGTGTTGGTATTTGTTACTTACCAGCGTGTAGGTATCTGTTCCTTACCAGCGATGTTGATTCCAGACGTATTTATTTCCATTTAATCAGAAATTCAGAAGCAGAAGTTCGGTTCGGTGAAGACCAAACCGAACCACTGTTCTTTCAACCACTGCGTTGTAGCGCACACCTTCCAAACATGGAACATGCCTTCACCGCATCATGTCCATCACCCTCATGTCTATGCTGACTCCATTAGGTACATCATCACACCATCACCACCACCACCACCACCATCACCACCACCACCACCACCACCACCGCCACCACCACCACCACCACCA
>NW_025946916.1:76083-150463 GCF_000764305.2 Hyalella azteca | reverse complement strand
GCTGCTGTGCTGGTGCTGCTGTGGTGCTGCTGCTGTGGTGCTGCTGCTGCTGCTGCTGCTGTGGTGCTGCTGCTGCTGTGGTGCTGCTGCTGCTGTGCTGCTGCTGCTGTGGTGCTGCTGCTGTGGTGCTGCTGCTGCTGTGCTGCTGCTGCTGTGCTGCTGCTGCTGTGGTGCTACTGCTGTGGTGCTGCTGCTGTGGTGCTGCTGTGGTGCTGCTGCTGTGCTGCTGTGGTGGTGCAGCTGCTGTGGTGCTGTAATAACTTTAATAACAACGTTAAGCCTCGGTACACAATAACTTTACTCAGCCTCAGAGCTTGAAGTCGCAGACTACGCTGAAAAACCGTTATCCAGACCATAGACAAACTGTTTAAAGGTAATAGCGCCGAAGATCTTCAGCTAATACTTGAACTAACCCGCACACAAACAAGAAATTTAGCATCCAGCATAACCTACTCCGGCCTAACCTCAGCTGGCCTAACCTATTCACTCTGCATCTCCTCACAACCTTACAGCCAATGACTGGCTCTACCTGCTCACTGGCCCCGCCTCTCTAACTTTTTGCAGCTAATGAGGTTAGGTTGGGCCCTCTCAGGTTAGTTTTGGGTGGGGAAATATAACGATGTTCGAAGGTTTGGCCAGAAAATGTTAAGCCGAAGTAGGTTTGGCCAGAAAATGTTAAGCCGAAGTAGGTTTGGCCAGAAAATGTTAAGCCGAAGTAGGTTTGGCCAGAAAAGGTTAAGCCGAAGTAGGTTTGGCCTGAAAATGTTGAGCCGAAGTAGGTTTGGCCAGATCCAGTATGACCAAATTGACCATGACCTTAACTTGGACTTGGACAAGCTTAAGCGGAGGCTGTGGACATCCGGCACCGAATTTTTAGCACTCGTGATCATATTTACACCCTCTAGCGAGCTTATCCACGAGAAGTAATATTAGTTAAGTGTGAAGTTGGCCACTGGCTTCAGGCGTTTTCCCCCATGCACTGCGACCCTAGCCACACCGCTACCCTAGCGCCACCGTCACCGCCACTGCCACTGCCGCATTATCCACGCTGCCGCCACTGCCACCGCTGCCACTGCCACTGCCACCGCTCGCTTCCAGCTGAGGAGCGCCAGCAGCGCTGGACGGCGGCGCCGGCCTGGCGCGTCGTAAGAACTGCGCGATATCCTGCGCCTTGTGTGATATCCTGCGCCTTGTGTGATATCCTGCGCCTTGTGTGATATCCTGCGCCTTGTGTGATATCCTGCGCCTTGTGTGATATGTTGCTTTTATAATAATAACAATAACAACATCAATAACAGCAACAACAAAAACAGCAGCTGCCACAACAACAGCAACATCAACAGCAGTAACAACAGTAACAACAGCAGCAACAGTTACAGCAGCAACAACAGCAGCAACAGTAACAACAAACAGTAACAACAGCAACAACAGCAGCAACAAACAGTAACAACAGCAACAACAGCTGCAACAGTAACAACAGCAACAACAGCAGCAACAGTAACAACTAACAGTAACAACAGCAACAACAGCAGCAACAGTAACAACAAACAGTAACAACAGCAACAACAGCTGCAACAGTAACAACAGCAACAACAGCAGCAACAGTAACAACAAACAGTAACAGCAACAGCAACAGCAACAGCAACAGCAGCAAGGTTCCATTCATTGCTGCTGCCATGTACGGCGCCCGCCTCAGGCCCTGACCTCCTGCCTCCCCTCACCCCCCCCCTCGCGCTACACCTGTCNCTCGCCCCCCTCTCGCCTTACCCCCTCCCCCTTCTCTCTCTCTGTGCCTCTCCCCTCGCGCCTCACCCCCGTTCTCTCTCGTACCCTCAGGCGTCCTCCTTCACCCTTTACATTTTTTGCTTTCGTTCCCCCCTATCTTCTCACCCTCTCTTTCCCCACTCTCACCCTCTCTCTCACCTCTCCCTCACGCCCCTCTCCCACTCTCTCTTTCACCTCTGCACGCTCTCTTTCCCCTCTCCCTCCCCTCTCCCACCCTCCATTTTAACTTTACTTAGTTAGGCCAGCCTGCTCAGTCAAGCCAGCCTGCTCAGTCAAGCCAGCCTGCTCAGTCAAGCCAGCCTGCTCAGTCAAGCCAGCTGGGTTGTTATGGGGGGGCGGGGGATGCCTGTGTGGGGGTGACTGTGGCATGGGGGTGACTGTGGCATGGGTTGACTGTGGCAGCGCAGCAGTGGCAGGCTCGCCACATTCGCTGCCACCGGAGCCGTGCTACGCGCTCTCGGTGTCCGTCAAATTTGCACTCCTGATATAGGCTTCAGTCAGACGTTATCATTATTATTATCATCATTTATATTATCATTATCATCTTTGATATTATTATTATTATTATTATCATCAGTGATGTAATAGAACTAATATTGTAGCCGGATCAGAATTTAATGTTAAGTTAATGTTTTGGCCACATCGTGTTAGGCGATCTATTCATTTGTTTCAACACTTAATTCATCAATAGCGTGTCTCAAGAATGTTGTATGAAATGTATTCATTTAAGTTTTTTAAGTTTTACGTTTTTTAAGTATACTAAATATATTTATTTAAGTTCGTACACTTCTATCATAATTTTAATGTTTCTATCATAAAACGGCAGTTTGACGAAAATTAGTCATTTCAGTCTCCCTTCACATTTTTATAAAAAATCTGCTCGTTTGATTACTCGTATTTATCTAATTAATTAATTAGAAGCTTAATCAGGGAGCCTTATAAAACTTTTTCAGTTTTCTAAATAAAATGAACTAATTCTAATTTATTACGTACTTAATAACTCCTACTAATGAGTTTAACTGAAGGTATAATTACAGGCGGCTTCAGCCAGTTCCAGCAGCTGTACCCTGAGTGGTGCGAGGGCTCCACAGACTCTGCGTGTTCTCTGCTGCCTGCGCCCGCAGGAATAGCATCCTCGGACAAACTCTGCGGCGAGGCTCCGATTGTAGGACTTAAGTCCTTAAGAATATCCCCCGGCGAGTCCTTATTACCCTTGGACGCGTTGGACGGCGGCAAAGGGCTGTGTGACTCGTCCTTAGGGCGCGAGACGCCCCTAGACGACCTGTGCTTCCCTGTGGAGATCTTGCCGCACCTCTTCCTGGGCAACGCCAAGAACTCCGGCGACATGGACGCGCTCAATAGGCATAAAATACAGGTGGGTTGTGTGGGTGATGTGTGGACAGACATACAGTGCAGGTGTGTTGTGTGGGCAGGCATAAAATACAGGCGATGTGTGGACAGACATACAGTGCAGGTGTGTTGTGTGGGCAGGCATAAAATACAGGCGTGTTGTGTGGACAGACATGAAATACAGGTGGGTTGTGTGGGGAGGTGTATAATACAGGCGTGTTGTGTGGACAGACATGAAATACAGGTGTGTTGTGTGGACAGGTGTATAATACAGGTGTGTTGTGTGGACAGACATACAATACAGGCGTGTTGTGTGGACAGACATGAAATACAGGAATGTTGTGTGGACAGGCATAATATACAGGTATGTTGTGTGAACAGACATGAAATACATGTACGTTGTGTGGACAGACATAAAATACATGTACGTTGTGTGGTATACCGACACCATATAGATGTATCTTACTTACATGTATTATCGTAAAACACACGCAGCAATACATCATACATTAATGATATACATGTATACATGTTCTCATTAATGTGTACTCTTAACATCGATGCTCTCTAATTTGGTAATAAATAAAGACCAGCAAGCCTCGCTTATCGCACGCCTTATCATCGTGAATCACTCAACATATTCATGTTAATGATAAGGTTATGCTTTCATGCTAATCATCTATACTCTTATCATTATCACTTGAATATCTATAGTCATATATATGTATAGTAGTATAGTCATATATATGTATTGTAGTATAGTCATATATATGTTTAGTCATATATATGACTATTTATAAATGGATGATGGCGTGGATGATTGCTGGTGTAGCGGGGGATGATGGCGTGGATGATTGCTGGTGTAGCGGGGNCGCCGGACCTGCCTAACGTGTTCCTCTCATTACAGTACATCGTGAACGTGACGCCGGACCTGCCTAACGTGTTCCTCTCATTACAGTACATCGTGAACGTGACGCCGGACCTGCCTAACGTGTTCCTCTCATTACAGTACATCGTGAACGTGACGCCGGACCTGCCTAACGTGTTCCTCTCATTACAGTACATCGTGAACGTGACGCCGGACCTGCCTAACGTGTTCCTCTCATTACAGTACATCGTGAACGTGACGCCGGACCTGCCTAACGTGTTCCTCTCATTACAGTACATCGTGAACGTGACGCCGGACCTGCCTAACGTGTTCGAGGGCTGCGGCCACTACAAGTACATGCAGATCCCCATCTCTGATCACTGGAGCCAGAACCTCGCGTCCTTCTTCCCCAAGGCCATCCAGTTCATAGGTGGGTCATGGGGAGAGGTGGGTCAGGAGAGAGGTGGGTCATGGGGAGAGGTGGGTCAGGGGAGAGGTGGGTCAGGGGAGAGGTGGGTCAGGGGAGAGGTGGGTCAGGGGAGAGGTGGGTCATGGGGAGAGGTGGGTCAGGGGGAGAGGTTGTCATGGGGAGAGGTGGGTCATGGGGAGAGGCGGGTCATGGGGAGAGGTGGGTCATGGGGAGAGGTGGGTCATGGGGAGAGGTGGGTCAGGGGGAGAGGTGGGTCATGGGGAGAGGTGGGTCAGGGGAGAGGTGGGTCAGGGGAGAGGTGGGTCATGGGGAGAGGTGGGTCATGGGGAGAGGTGGGTCAGGGGGAGAGGTGGGTCATGGGGAGAGGTGGGTCAGGGGAGAGGTGGGTCAGGGGAGAGGTGGGTCAGGGGAGAGGTGGGTCATGGGGAGAGGTGGGTCAAGGATACGGCAAATATTATTATATTATTATTATATTGGGTTTGTTATACGGTTATTATATGTTATTACATCAATAACAACGGAATTCTTCAGCATTTATGCAATGGCTGTCCAGATAATCACCGTGAAATAGTAACAGCCAACGGAACAGCTGCTAGGGATGTTGTTTTATGTACATTGTGGCAACAGAGAACATTCAGTGAGGTAATGTTTAAAATGCCTCATATCGCATTTCTATGAGAACCATGTTGAGGTATGAAGGTTCCTCGTCCAAATTCATCCCTTCATGTGGGCTTCACATGCACATGTTGATCTGGTCATGTTGTCTCAGACATGTTATTTTCTTGTAATCTATGAGGTCAATGATGTATAGTGATCTATAGAGTAAGATACGCGTGTTGATACATGTGTTGATACGCGTATTGCGTGTTGTCGATGCACGTATTGCGTGTTGTTGATGTGCGTATTGCGTGTTGTTTATACACGTATTGCGTGTTGTTGATGCACGTATTGCGTGTTGTTGATACGCGTATTGCGTGTTGTTGATGCACGTATTGCGTGTTGTTGATGTGCGTATTGCGTGTTGTTGATGCACGTATTGCGTGTTGTTGATGCACGTATTGCGTGTTGTTGATGCGCGTATTGCGTGTTGTTGATGTGCGTATTGCGTGTTGTTGATGCGCGCATTGCGTGTTGTTGATACGCGCATTGCGTGTTGTTTATACACGTATTGCGTGTTGACAAATGTGTCACGTGATTATACGGTTGTTATCAATCAAGTTGTATTTGAATATACATGATCGTTATCGGGGCCGCGTTATCAGCCTGTACGCAGCTTGATGTACAGGTATTGCACAGCTGTATGTACAGGTTCCGGGTGCACAGCTGTATGTACAGGTCCGGGGTGCACAGCTGTATGTACAGGTTCCGGGTGCACAGCTGTATGTACAGGTCTGGGGTGCACAGCTGTATGTACAGGTCCGGGGTGCACAGCTGTATGTACAGGTCCGGGGTGCACAGCTGCATGTACAGGTCCGGGGTGCACAGCTGTATGTACAGGTCCGGGGTGCACAGCTGTATGTGTGTACAGGTCCAGGGTGCACATCTCAAATCGCGCACCCTGAGACGAGACGGGTGCGCTTAGCCGAGCCTGTCGCACTCTAGCTGGACGCAGCCGTGAAATAATAACCGGCCAGTTGTCTCTGGAACAGCGATGCGCCACGAGAAATGATATAGAGAAATATACTTCAACAGACCCGAGAGGGACGGAATACGACGCTGTTAGGGCGCTGCCACTTGGCATGGACGGCAGGGCGCTGCCACATGGCATGGGCGGCAGGGCGCTGCCACATGGCATGGGCGGCAGGGCGCTGCCACATGGCATGGGCGGCAGGGCGCTGCCACATGGCATGGGCAGAGGGGCGCTGCCACATGGCATGGGCGGCAGGGCGACGCATCAAGCCAGTGTTCGGGCCGTGCATTATCTAGTTTAGTTCAGGTGACATACTACATTATTTCCAGTCCATTTCTAGTTCCATTCATGATTATTATACCACGTTATTATTTTTTTATTTCAATACTCTGATATATGTACATATGACGTACATATATTGTATTGTACTGTTTTACCCTCTACTGCGCGGCTCCTGCACAGCGGCGGAGCCCCACTTCCGGTCGCGCGGCAGCCGGAAGTGAGGGAAAGGCAGGGGGGGGGGGGGGNGGTCGTGTTGAGGGGTCCGTTGAAACGGTCGTGTTGAAGGGTCTGTTGAAACGGTCGTGTTGAGGGTCTGTTTAAACGGTCGTGTTGAGGGTCTGTTGAACGGTCGTGTTGAAGGGTCTGTTGAAACGGTCGTGTTGAGGGGTCTGTTGAAACGGTCGTGTTGAAGGGTCTGTTGAAACGGTCGTGTTGAAGGGTCCGTTGAAACGGTCGTGTTGAGGGTCTGTTGAAACGGTCGTGTTGAGGGGTCCGTTGAAACGGTCGTGTTGAGGGGTCTGTTGAAACGGTCGTGTTGAGGGGTCTGTTGAAACGGTCGTGTTGAAGGTCTGTTGAAACGGTCGTGTTGAGAGGTCTGTTGAAACGGTCGTGTTGAGGGTCTGTTGAAACGGTCGTGTTGAGGGTCTGTTGAAACGGTCGTGTTGAGAGGTCTGTTGAAACGCTCAGGTTTACGGCCATGAGTGATGTAGTCACACTCTTACGTACTAGTTTGTAGACCTGCCTTCCGTCGCGATGTATCGTCAAGGTGCCATACTTTCAAAACTCGCTAAGTGAACGGAAGCACTTACGTTATATTATCTTATCATATGATTTGTGGATTTTGCTTGAAAGGCTGTCAATGATTGGCTGATGAACCTTCGATCTCTTAACTTTTTTTGAAAGTATAGGCCATGCAAGGTTAACATTTTTATGCAGCATTTGTGCGTCAGCGCGCATTGGTCCTTACATTTCACTGCTTTGAAATAGACTTTCATGACCACATCCGTGACACTGGCTGGCGGTAAAGTTGTGGTGGATGTGCGAACTGTATGAGCATTCAGAGTTGTGTGCAATACACTCAAGCGCGGCGAGCCTCTGTACAGGTGTGGAACACACAGATTTGGTGTATAATATGCGTGTTAGCAGAGCTTGGGAGGATGCAAGGATTTAGAGCTGTGTGATGATTTGTGTGGATGAGCTGTGTAGATGAGATGTGTGTATGAACTGTATAGATGAGCTGTGGAGATGCGATGTCTGGATGAGATGTGTGGATGAACTGTGTGGATGAGCTGTGTAGATTTGTGTAGCAGCGCCGGATGTCCGGTGTATGGCGCCATTCACCGCAGATGCCGTGCAGCCAAAGTTATAACCTGTAAGATAATCAAGAGAACTTAAGGGAGTCTTACTTGTATTCTCGCAAAACATTCAGCTTTGCAGGCTTTGACTTTTTATTATCGATGTAGCCTAGATTTTGCACAAAATATGGTGACAAGTGACATATCGCAGTGAGAAAACGACGAAAGAATACCGTAAAATGGGGTAACTTTGACCACTTTTTTTCAAAATGATGCCATTTTTTACTAGATAAGTTAAACTTAAATTGAAACATGCAAAATACAGGTCTATACTCTAGCTTCACTCACCATATATTGCTGGCTCCTGCCTCTCATAGTTTTGATGTAATTTCAAAAAAAGTGATGGTCTTTGTTACCCCAGCTCTTGGGGTTTCTTTGACCGGGCGGTAAAATCAATTCTATTTTTTGGTAAAATAACTCCAAATAACGCCAGGTTGTGGTGCATTGTAGTAGAACTCTTCTAGTTACATATGCAAAAGACAAATTTTAGGAAAGTGTCATAGTTTGCAAATGGGGGGCGCCGCCCCCAAATGGGCGAAATGTGACCATCTAATGGCAGCTGTGATGGGGTAACATAGACCGGTTTGGAAATTAAGTTAAAATTACCATGTATAAGACTCTGTAGAGTCTGAAACATAAAGAAAAAAACATTAATAGGTGTATCAAACATAAAATATGTTATATAGGTACCTATGGTAATTTTAACTTAATTTCCAAGCCGGTCAATGTTACCCCATCACGGCTGCCATTAGGTGGTCAAAGTTTTCCCATTGGGGGGTGGTGCCCCCCATTCGAAAACTATGACATTTTTCTAAAATTTGTCTTTTGCATATGTAACTAGAAGAGTTCTACTACAATGCATCAAAACCTGGAGTTATTTTACCAAAAAATAAAAAAAATTGGATGGGGTCTGTTGAATTAAAGCCGACAGGCTTTAAATAATAGCTCTTTTTCGTGGGTCACATTATTAATTTTTTAACCTATTAGATATGCAAACTTTTTAAATCTTTCTATTGTGTTACGTAGCCTCAGTATTAGGCCTTTGATGGCCATTGACAAAATTTGTCAAATCGTTTTTGAGTTTTGTAGGGGTTTTTGTTAAAAAAACAAAAAGTGGTCAAAGTAACCCCATTTTTCGGTATATTGATAAGATTGAAAATAATAATTATCAATTACGCTATCAATACATTGTTGAATTTTAGTTTATATGCAATGAATTTCATCCTGCTTGAGGTGAATCATAACTTCACACGATGAAGGATATTTTCAACTCGTGGCTTTTATATCGCCTTCAACAATTCATGAATACGGGGCGCATTGAAATGTAAACAATACTCGCATGTGATCATACAAAAATAGGAGTACGAGTTAATTGGTTACTGCTCTATATTAATACAAAAATAGGATGAATGCTAGTTAATTGGTTGATTTTATCAGCAAGAACATGTGCCGATCTCATAGTTTTAAATGATAAGCATTTCACTGACCTCTGGAGTGGCCGCTCGACGATATGCGTTATTGCCTGCCTTGACTGCCCGAAGATATGCGTTATTGCCTGCCTTGACTGCTCGAAGATATGCTATTATGCCTTCGCATAACGTGGCAAAACCCGTCCCTCGTGTAAATGGTTATTTTGCTAACCTGCTACTAAGGGTAGGCTCACTAACCTGCTACTAAGGGTAGGCTCACTAACCTGCTACTAAGGGTAGGCTCACTAACCTGCTACTAAGGGTAGGCTCACTAAATGCACGCAAGAAAGTCCCTCGGTTGCGACCGCTGGCAACTAGAGTCTCTGTCAAGCTCCAAGCACCGCCATTGCTTGCCATCTTTTTGCTTTCAAAAATGTCTAAAGTTTGAATTTCAATTTCTAAACAGCTATTGTTAGTTAATGTTTAAATTCATGAATATTTTAACAAAAATATTGTCGAAAAACAGCATCTCTTCGTTCTGTTTACTTATTAGCGCGAGGCCAACATCTTTCCTCGTACTTTCCTGACGAATCTCGAGTCTATTTCTCTGTCTCATTTACTAACGTTTCTTCCATTCATTCACATGTCAACAACTTTTGTACCATATAAAACTAATGCAAATCCCTTTTTTAATGGTACAAGATCTTCACTAAGAGTTGCCAATGTTCACCATGCATGTGAATTGGAATGTTTTTATCGAACGTCTTCACTTGTTCTCTTTTTTCTTGCAACGTTGTGTGGACATTACGCATGCGCGCTGCATTTGTTTGCGTCAAAAGAGAGGAAGCGCAAGGCGATAACAAGCGTCGATCTGGCAGGATACTCTGAACTGATATGGCTCTTGGATACGAGGTAACTCATTGGTATTCAAATTACTTAGAGAATTTCTGCTAATAAAAGAATAGAAACTACAAATTCTACTATCGCAGCATCTGGGATGGTTTACAGAGCTTTGATTTACTGGCGTCAGCGCCTGACGCATTTGCGATGAGAAGAAAACTTATTGCTGCGTGCTGCTGATATCAAGTGCTGTGCATCACTGCACTCTGCACTTCAACCACTGCGCTCTGCACTGCAACCACTGCACTCTGCACTGCAACCACTGCGCTCTGCACTGCAACCACTGCGCTCTGCACTGCAACCACTGCGCTCTGCACTGCAACCACTGCGCTCTGCACTGCTGCAACCACAGAGCTCTGCACTGCAACCACTGCGCTCTGCACTGCAACCACTGCGCTCTGCACTGCAACCACTGCGCTCTGCACTGCAACCACTGCTGTTTTTCACAACCATCGCTTGTCTTCATTGCTTGAATATTTCTATCCAAACATTCCTCCATTTCCTCCAAACCTTCTTATTCTCTCGCCATGAATAAATTTGTAGGCTCAGATAATGCCTCGGCAGTTAGGCCGCTTATTGTTGTGATAGTGCAGTTGTATGTTGTGAGAGTGCAGCTGTATGTTGTGATAGTGCAGCTGTATGTTGTGATATTGCAGTTGTATGTTGTGATAGTGCAGTTGTATGTTGTGATAGTGCAGCTGTATGTTGTGAGAGTGCAGCTGTATGTTGTGATAGTGCAGCTGTATGTTGTGATAGTGCAGCTGTATATGTTGTGATAGTGCAGTTGTATGTTGTGATAGTGCAGCTGATGTTGTTATAGTGCAGCTGTATGTTGTGAGAGTGCAGCTGTATGTTGTGATAGTGCAGCTGTATGTTGTGATAGTGCAGCTGATGTTATAGTGCAGTTGTATGTTGTGATAGTGCAGCTGATGTTGTGATGGTGCAGCTGTATGTTATGATGGTGCAGCTGTATGTTGTGATAGTGCAGCTGTATTTAATAACAATGCAGTTGCATTTAAAATAGTGCAGCTGATGTCGCTATAGTGCAGCTCCTGACCGTGTTGTTTGTTACAGACGAGGCGCGGGAGAGCGGCGTGGGGGTGCTGGTGCACTGTCTAGCTGGCATCTCACGGAGCGTGACCATCACCGTGGCCTACCTCATGTTCAAGAAGAAGCTCAGCCTAGAGGCGGCCTATGACTACGTCAGAGTTAAGAAAGCAAACATCGACCCAAACTTCAACTTTATGGGTCAACTTAAAGATTTTCAAGTTCAGCTGAACTTGTCGCCGCAGAAATGCTCTTGTATCGCGGACTGCAGATGTCGACACCTGCACTTCTTGTCTTCCCCGGACTCTGGCATTGAGTTCGATAGGTACTCATGAGGACATGTTACCCCGGCTGGGGAGAGAGGGGGAAGCAGTTATTCTTCCCCACTGGTAACTTGCTCTGCAGGACTTGCCTCTCCCCACGTTGGGTCGAGTTCTTCCTCATCTTCTACTTCATCTTTATCGTTCCATTCTATGTCGCCCTTCGCGATGAGTCGGCATTCTGGGTCGCCGTTTGCTATGAGTCGCTCACCGTCCGTCCTGCCCGTCAAACCTAAACTCGAACTTGAAGGAAAACTTGCAAGTGATAAAGGTTATAGTGATGAGGGGGCCACAGTGGGGAGGGAGGGTGATGAGCAGGGCGAAGGAGGAGAGATTTGTGATGATGAATATGAAGATGGTGTTAATAGTGGCAGCGGAACTGGTGGTATTGAAGGTGAGGACGGTGGTGGTGGTGGTGGTATTGGAGGTGATGACGCTGGTGGTGGCGAGGGTATTGAAGGTGATGACGGTGGTGGTGGCGGCGGTATTGAAGGTGATAACGATGGTGATGGAAAAAACGGTGGTGCTCACAATGATGCTGATAAAGCAAATGAATGATTCTATAACATCATTAGCAGTAGGATTTAGGGACTTTTGAACAGAGCAGAACTTTTGTACTGGGTTTGTTGAGAGAATATTTAGTGCGTTAGTTAATTGTAAGCAATGTTGTTATGCTGGTCGTAATGAAGTAGCTTAAGCCCATTATGATTGCCATAATATATCCCGTACATGTACGTCAAATCCAACGTTTATCAATGTAAATCGTTTAACCTTCCTCGCAATGAGCTGTGGACTATCAAGGATTAAATTCAAGATAAGATAAGACTTTAATTTTATCGTCGAGTGCTTTTCCTTATTACCCACCTTGCCTGTCTGTCACGTGTACGTAACATTGTACGAGGACTTGAGCGATAAACTCATTACTCATTGAGAATTATCAAGTCCACGAATTTCTTGTCAGCCTTCGTCAGTTGATCAAAAAAATACGATTTTTTTTTGTTTTTGTTCCTTCCTTGTTTGGAATATCTCCTGAGTTTTGTGGCGTGTGTACGGCGGAAAAACTGTCGCTTGTTTAGGATCCCTTCAAAGTTCATTTGATATGATATGATATATGATAGTTCACGCATGAACAACGATATAGGTTCTGGTCACTACCAAATTCTTCTGGTATTCACGACTTCATTCATTGCACTATCGCTGCTTCAGGATACGTCAAGTGATAATTTTCGTCCATTTTAGTCCTCGTGATTTATAGTCGCTTTATTGAGCAAGTATTAAAACTATTTGGTGCCGGAAAAATTTTTTCCAGTATTGTGTCTATCCCTGCAAGAAATAAGGCTAACTGTAGAAGTAATTAATTTGTCGAAGGATTAAAAGGATAAGTTGCATCTTGCTCAGGACATGCCTAGTGTAGGGAAGCTTTCCGTGTCAGGGAGGTTCAGGAAACAGTAATTATAGAGAGGTAATTAAATGAGGGCTTCGCTGCTTGGTGTAATACTTCTGCTGGATACCCACTCTATTACCTTGCTCACTCCCTCATACTGTACCTAACTGCTGGGGGGGGCCTGACCGACCGTACCCAGCTGTCCTGCCCCGCTGGACGTGCCCGCCCGACCGTACCCAGCTGACCTGCTCTGCTGGACGTGCCCGCCCGCCCGTACCCAGCTGACCTGCCCTGCTGGACGTGCCCGCTCGACCGTACCCAGCTGACCTGCCATGCTGGACGTGCCTGCCCGACCGTACCCAGCTGACCTGCTCTGCTGGACGTGCCCGCCCGACCGTACCCAGCTGACCTGCCATGCTGGACGTGCCCGCCCGACCGTACCCAGCTCACCTGCCATGCTGGACGTGCCCGCCCGACCGTACCCAGCTCACCTGTCCCTGGACGTGTCCGCCCGACCGTACCCAGCTGACCTGCCATGCTGGACGTGCCCGTGCCTACGAAGGGGTTGTCACATTTTATCCCTGAATTAAAGGCTGTTTAATTTATTTTGTTCCACCGCATTGACGCGCCTCCCGCGGCTTAATCTTTGGTCTTCAGCTCGCCGACATCTCGCTCAGTGACATTCTGCTCGATGAGACCGAGCTTAATTTTGCTTATCCTGACAATTTTGTTTTCATTTTGACGGCTTCTGAGGAACGGTTGCTGCTGTCGACATTTTAACGTGACTTTAAACGGCGCATTGGTTGAATTTACCTATTTCTAACGCAACTTACATAATGTACGTTTTATTTCTAAGCCTTGCATTAAATAATTCGTGCAGTACTAAAAAGCGCAATGCACTTGTTATAAAATGAAAACTTGTTCGTAATTGCTTGCTTCTTCTCGAGACATTATGACTCGTACAGCGCTGTGTGTGATGTCGTGTCGGCTTCCATTGTCCGCTCCTGATTGCACCGAACAGGTAAATTAATTCAAAATATTTATTGCAAATCGTTTAGTGTTTGTGCCAAAGTGAACCACAAGAGGCAACAAGTTCATCAGTTCAATTACTTTTACTTACTCAGTAGTATTACTACGTCTATCCACCTGGTTATAGTACTACTACTTACGTGCAGAGCATTACTCGTTTGTGCTGAATAGAACCTCCGTCTGAATAAGTGGTAGGAACAATTCACTACATTATAAAGGAATCCTTATACAGTTTTTCCGAGTAGTATAAGAAGGAGGCGCTCGTAAGTTTTGTTCGTAGGTGATTATTGAAGTTAAAATAAATACTGAAGGGTGCATGCCGAGACTGAGATTGAAGAGTTGAATGTTATAGATTATTTAAGACGTGCAGACAGCGGTTCTGCATTTGTGAGGAATGCGGTATGAATGCTCATGCCCTGTAATGTATACATAAACACCATCCTGCGAGGTTCGTTCAGGGCAAATTATTTAGTCTTCATTTATGTATATATTCTGTTGACTGTCTGCTACTTCCACACTAGTTACAAATTCTTATTGAAGTCATTTGTTAGGCGTTCCCCAACATTCCTTCAAACTCAGTGGAAAAATAGACATAGCCTCGAGCGCTTCAGACTCGATGTGTCGTTTCTAGCATTTCATGTCTCTTAACATCACAACTGTTTTTGCTGTTGTCGTTAATGTTCTTTGCTGTAACATGGAATACTGTTCATTTTTCCAATGTTTTACCAAATTTTTGCATTTTTGAAATGTCATTATTTAGGCTGTTTTTGCATTGTTTGCATTGCTGTATTGATAACGATAATGTTGGTCGGTTGAGTTGCGTTCAACAGAAATTCATCCTTCCGCTTGTTTTGAACTTGAACGGAAAAATAAAGAGAATTTTTTGAGTTGAACTCGAAGTTTTTTTTAATTTTGAAAGTTAGGATGTCGTCGGCATGAGCTAAGAACATTAATGATCTATTTCGCTGCTGTAATGAGGTACTCCCGACTAATGAAGTAAGATCACACAAATGTTATGTATATTTTATTGTCTTATTTTTGCCATATACAAAGCGCAGCCTCGCTACCTCTGGCATGAGCGATGCCAGATACGCTGTGTTCGCTGTATGAAATGTGTACTCGGTATATTGTGTTCTCTCAAGTGTTCGTCCTATTGTGTTCCTGTGTTGTCTGCACATCCTCCAACTTGTATAAGGCTCGCTGCCATGAGCTCTGTATTATAGTAATGTATTTTTCCATTATTTTCCTGCCATTAGGTTTTTGTAATAAAATAATTACATTTTTTGTCTTTTAGTTCCCTTATTATTTGCATTTACGCGAAGTTTATTTCTGTTTTCTTTTTAACTTAGTTATTTTATTTTTATCACAAGCTGTTACTCTTCGTTATTCCGTCCAACGCCTTCATTCAAACTACCAACTTCACATCTCGCGTACACGTTCAATTTAATTTTACGTGAAATTAACGTTAACTAAACTTTACGGTAACTTGATGTTAATTAAACTTGACGTTGAATTAACATTAATTAAACTTTACCTCATTGTAACGTCAATTAAACGGGATCTCAGCGTCATTGCGTGGGGGGTAGTTACTTGGATGTAAGGTAGCCGTGATACCTGTCGGTAACATGGTTAGTATGTTGGTGCGTTACCGTGTGTATGTTGGTGCGTTACCGTGTGTATGTTGGTGCGTTACCGTGTGTATGTTGGTGCGTTACCGTGTGTTATATATTGGTGCGTTACCGTGTGTATGTTGGTTGCTGCACCATTACCTTCTGTTGCTACACCATCACCTTTTGTTGCTGCACCATCACCTTCTGTTGCTGCACCATTACCTTCTGTTGCTGCACCATTACCTTCTGTTGCTGCACCATTACCTTCTATTGCTACACCATTACCTTCTGTTGTATTCAATGCGTGTGTATGAGAACATGTGTGCGTCAAGTGACAATCTATTCTACTCTTGTGTGCCTGTATGGAGCTGAAATATACACCACCATCGTCACAAATGTTTAGTGCGATGAGAACTAAAGGTTGAAATGATCCAGGGATGATGTATAAATAATAGATTAATAAGTTCGTATTGTTGTTGCAAATAATGATGTTATACAGCCTGATTAATATCATTTCTCGGAGACCTAATACTTTGTTATGCATTTCTGTCACCTGAGATTTCTCTATAGGATGTCGAACTTGCCGAGTCATTTTACTCAGATTACTGAGGAACTTTCCGGTCAACTTACACATGTCGAACTTTCCGGTCAACTTACCCATATCGAACTTTCCAGTCAACTTACCCAAGTCGAACTTACCCAATCAAGCCACCCATGTTCGTGCGCAGCGTTTATGGCAAGCATAACAAATGTAGTGTTCAAGCATCTCTGATTTAAATTCGTAGTAATGTAAAACTAAACGTGGAACTTGATACTATCACTTTAATAGCGTAGGCTATAACAACCATGCCGGCACTTATATGGTACACCATCCTGTACTTATATGGTACACCATGCTTTATAGACCAGTTAATGAGCGTTATACTTAATGAGGCACAAGTTAATTGGCTATAGACCAGTTAATGAGCGTGTTGCTTTCTAGTATTGCTGAGAAAGTATTTATAAACAGATCTGTTGACTGTTCATTATGATAGTTTAGTTAAGTATATTATTTCAATATACTCCACACCTGTATATTGACCGATAAACCAAGTAGATCAATGTAAGGCTTGGCTGTGAGCAATAGCTTGTGGAACTTTATCTATACTTTGACTGGGTCGCCTGCTGGTAAAATTGAAATTTGAATTTTTTTTTACATTTTATCTCACGCACTTTCGCCATTTACATCGCGTGAAAATTATTCCCGATTTGCGATGTGTTCTGGCCATGACTGCTAAGGAAATCTTGCGGTAATAATGTATAAAATTGTGCCAAATTATTCATGTAATGTATACGTATTATAAACTCGAACTTTGTGCTGTTTAGTGCTAGATTTTTGTTGCTGCTTCTACGACTGACGACTAGGCACGTTATATCCACGACTGGATGTCCCTCACACGTTATATCCACGACTGGATGTCCCTCACATGTTATATCCACGACTGGATGTCCCTCACACGGTATATCCACGACTGGATGTCCCTCACATGTTATGTCCACGACTGGATGTCCCTCACACAGAATATCCACGACTGGATGTCCCTCACACAGTATATGCACAACTGGATGTCCCTCACACAGTATATCTACGATTGGATGTCCCTCACACAGAATATCCACGACTGGATGTCTCTCACACGGTATATTTCATAATGAATATTCTAAAGGATCATGTAACAGTGAATATTCTGAATGGTCAGATTACATTACTTCTACTAAAATCATGCGGCATAATAACCTGGCAGTGCTTGCCATCATTGCTATTCTGATGGTAAGGTTAACGTTAACGATCGCAAGGTTAGGATTCTCCAAACAATTTAAGTTAACCAACTCATTGTGTTTAATTTTAGAAATCTGTTTTAGTTTGGCTTATTCATTTCTTTCTGTGGCACTAACAAAACGTTAATAAAAGAACAGTTCTTTCTCTCTAATAAAACGTTCCGTCATATCGTTTATAACTTATAACACAATGGTAGTGCGACACCAAGGTATGACGTACAAGTTCTGTATAGCAGAATTAATGCCTATCCTGGAAGCAAAAATCGTTTACGTTCCGAACGTAACACTATACGTATGTTTACGTAAAAAATATTACCTATTATATATTTATTCAGGATCTCCCAATTTACTTTTTGGAACTTACGATGGATTTTTTTTTTATCTTACTTTCTGTCGTATCTCCGTTGGTTGCTATGAGATTCAGTGTCTGTACATTGAAGTGGAGCTGAAGATGTGATCATAATTAACTTACGTTGATCGTAAAATGATCGGCGAGTGTGATGCTCACAAAAATCATCATAATTATGATGAAACTTTAGCGGTTCCATGTCTGTAACTTCGTAAAGCTTGAACTGTGTTTTAACCGGAAAGACTTCAAGTACATTTTTCTATATGCGTTCACCCAGGAAAATCGACGGGTCACATTGTCCAAATAATAACGCGCTTTCTTACCCACAGCTGCAACGTATGTAGCACTAATGTCCCCATTCACCAGGCCAAACTGTGTCAGGATGACCCACACAAGCGCAGTAAGTGCATCACTATTTGGACCAAGTCTCCCTCACTTCACCGAGTGTTGTATTCATTTTACCCATACTCGTGCCCTTTTAAATGTCTCACCGTACAAACGTACAATTAAGTGACCGAGTTCTCTGGTGTACAGTGTCTACTCAAGCTCTTTATCAAATGTATACATATATACGTATATATATAAATATAAATATATACGCTATAGTTTTCTAAACTTGGTATTTTCACTATCCCTAACTACATACATGTAAGTATTATACCACCCCACAAACCCAATGTAAAGCAGAAGTGCTGCAACTGCAAGTGCTGCAGAAGTGCGCCTTAGTAAGAGAGGCATTTACGATTACTAACTAATAGTTAACAACGTCATATCCACGTATCTCTTACTGTGAACACTAAATACTATGCTACATTTTCACAACTGTTAAGACATTATTTCAGATAAGCGTCGTGTGCTATTTGAAATATTACCTATAGAGTTATACAAACCTATAAGAATAGAATTATCTGAGTTATGAACAATACGTTAGCTTTACTATAACTTACTTTACTTTATCTGAAGAAAAGTTCCACTCGCTGAGAATATAAATCTACAAATTCTCTGGTCATCAATCGCGCGTGTATAAACTTTACTATGACCTATTAAAATTCGCGTCATCAAGTATTCCTACCATACTTCCTTGAAAACTGGTTCTCTGTTCCTTAGTATGAGTGAATGCCGTGTTCTTTTCGTTATGTTTTGTTCGCATTATCTATGCCTATGTTACCCCTGAAGGAAGTTGGACATAGTCTAGATCACTATGATTTGTACCTTGTTTGTCTAAATACCTATGAAAGTATCAAATCTGTAATAAAATTCCATCAAAATCTATATTAAATTCAAATCATTGTCAAATTATAATTAAATCTAAATCAAAGTATTTTTAGATCTATATCAAAGTATATTTAAATCTATATCAAAGTATATTCAAAGTATATTGAATTATATTAACAGTATAATTTATTTTCTATTCAGAAATAGGTTTAGCGCAATCCTCTTAAGCAGTTGATACAACTGTGGTTTATTGTGCAATCCTAATTTAAGTCTTTCTTCTTCTTTCGAGCAAAGTCAAACCTCTAGCTATTCTTACTATCCTTTCCGTCCAACTTCCTACTCCTCTGATTTCCTCTGAGTTTCTAAAATTAATCCTTCATTCATTGTAACCTTCATAAAGTTTAATCACTGGGAATTAAAATCTCAGGTCAGTACTTGAACCTTGATAGACTGAGCAATACAATTCACCTCTTCGCCTTGCGCCTTTACTTAATAGTTTCTTGATTCCTTCTCCAGTATCTGCAGTCGGGTCCGGGTGTAGCAACAGACATTCTTTGACCTGCCCGTTATTCTTACATTCTGTGCCATACGTCACGACTGCGTCACCGAAGATCACTCCAAAAGCTGGAAATCGGACCACGCTCGCAACCAAATTTAATTCGTTTACGGCAGCCTAGAGAGGTTGTTGATTTTAGCAACATGCAAAATTAAACTTGTAGGGGCCACCCCCCTTATTGGATGCGCCATTTTAACACCATTGCCTGTTGGCCCATCCTGTGTTCTACCGGATGCGACTCGGCCAGTGTTGGCAAATTCTCGTTCGTTCATTCTTCAAATAAATGTTCAATATCCTTCGATTGTGTAAATTCCTTACAGATTATAGTAATAGACCAGTTAATTATAAATTCAGTAAACATCATATATCTTCAGTACATTTTTTCATATCCTAAGGTATAATATATTTAAGTCTCCTATCGTTCGATCGTGCTCACAAGCAGATATAGCTTGTGTTCAGTTCTTGATTATAGTAATATGCTCAGTGAATTTTTTATATCCTAAGCTATAATAAATATTTAAGTTTCCTATCGTTTGATCGTGTTCTCAAGTAGATATCGCTTGTGTTCAGTTTAAGATTGTAGTAATACGCTCAGTAATTTTTTTTATATCCCAAAGTCAAGGACTACTACACACAGGACATGCATAGCCTATGTCCAGCCTCTGCTAGCAGAGGCGATCGCCTACACTATGAAAATGCTGGTGTTTTAGTGGCATCAACAAATGATATGCCCATAATTGTTTCATACAATAGTATTACAACTGTCTCTTATACACATCTAGATGTGTATAAGAGACAGGCCAGTTTTGAAGNATTCTAAGGTATAATATATTTAAGTCTCCTATCGTTTGATCGTGCTCACAAGCAGATATCGCTTGTGTTCAGTTTAAGACTATAGTAATATGCTCAGTAACGTTTAGCATATTCTAAGGTATAATATATTTAAGTCTCCTATCGTTTGATCGTGCTCACAAGCAGATATCGCTTGTGTTCAGTTTAAGACTATAGTAATATGCTCAGTAACGTTTAGCATATTCTAAGGTATAATATATTTAAGTCTCCTATCGTTTGATCGTGCTCACAAGCAGATATCGCTTGTGTTCAGTTTAAGACTATAGTAATATGCTCAGTAACGTTTAGCAAATTCTAAGGTATAATATATATAGGTCTCCTATCGTTTGATCGTGTTCACAAGCAGATATTGCTTGTGTTCAGTTTAAGATTATAGTAATATGCTCAGTAACTTTTTTTAGATTTTAAGGTATGATATATTTAAGTCCCCTATCGTTTGATTGTGTTCAGAAGCAGATATCGCTTGTGTTCAGTTTAAGATTATAGTAATATGCTCAGTAACTTGTTTTAGATTTTAAGGTATGATTATATATAAGTCCCCTATCGTTTGATTGTGTTCAGAAGCAGATATCGCTTGTGTTCAGTATAAGATTATAGTAATATGCTCAGTAACGTTTTGTATATTGTAATGTATAATATATTTAAGTTGCCAATCGTTTGATCGTGTTCACAAGCAGATATCGCTTGTGTTCAGTCATAGATTTGTGAGGAATTATTGATTTCTCCCCAAAAACAAGTTTCCAATTTTCATTTTCCTTTACCCCTATTTACGAGATAATAAAAAGCGGATACCTGGCGCGCAGTCCGACTTGCTTTAATTTGACTTGACGAGGAAGTTGAGGTCCGCTGCAGGGAACGCTCAAAAGAGGGATTCCTTTTTACACGGTTGCGAGTGGTGGTGCTCGGCTACTCAGCCAGAATTCAATTATTCACATACTCTCAAGTTTCGGTCATCGCGTGAATAATATTTGTCTTTACAATGATCTATCTTCTACAGTTCACTATACTAGGATCTTTAGATCATCAAGAATGAACTATTACCATATTGGCCATCATATCAAGAAATGGTTCCTTTCATTACAAGAAATGGTTCTTCAGTTTTACAGTAAGCAGTGAATGTTCACCTCACGAATCATGTAGGCGACTATCTGGGGAAGAGAACGTCTTCAAAATAAGGCTCTGAAAAAAATATACATCTTGCGTGAACTGATGTCAAAATTTGGTATCAGTGGCCATATAGGAATTGGACCTGATTCTGCGTCGTCAGGAAATTCGAAATATTATCTCATCGAGGATACTTTATTGGACACTTTATTTATTTTATACGCAAATTATCCACAAGCATAAGATTCCTGAACGAATTTTTTTCCATTCGCAAACTTGCAACACTTTAACTCGCTCTCCTTTCCACACCACATCCCGTACGAGTTTGTCCGCTGCACGTGTTCAAAAATATTCTTTACGCATCAAGCTTAACTTTGATACCTTGCTTTGATTTAAAAGCAAAGAAAATAGCCAGAAAATTCACCATTTCTTAAAAAGGAAAACGTTTCGGAGACCAGCTCCATCATCAGTTCAAAACCTAAAACTATTTTAAATCAGTCTATAAATCAGTAGCCATAGACTCAGAGTCTATGGCTAAAGAGTTGAAAGATTTGTTCTCTAAATACCTCCCAAATGTAAATCTTTATGTATTGCTGGTGAATAATTTTAAAATCAGTTCTTTTTTCAAGTATAAAGACACACTTCCTGTTCCTATGCGATCGTCCCTAGTTTATCAATATAGTTGTGCGCTATGCGCATCTGCGTATGTCGGTATGACATCTCGCAACTTTTATACTAAGCTGGCGGAGCATAAAGGAAGGAGTTTTAGAACAGGAAACCTGCTTGCGCATCTCCCTCATTCAGCAGTACGCGTCCATGCCGAGCAGTGCAACGTGCCAGTGTCCGATAGTGATTTTCGAATTTTAGCCTCCACGACCGGTATTTCCGACTTGCGAATTCTAGAGTCCCTTTATATTTTTAAACAAAAGCCTATTTTAAATGCCGCTAATAGTTCATATCCCCTCGAAATTGTAAATAGATAGATTTGTGCCCGTGTTTGCTTCATTCTTGTTTGTGTCTCATTTGACGATTTGTGCATCAATGTGAATTTATTGCTAATTGTTTGTACCTGTGTTTTAGGTTTTGAACTGATGATGGAGCTGGTCTCCGAAACGTTTTCCTTTTTAAGAAATGGTGAATTTTCTGGCTATTTTCTTTGCTTTTAAATTTTTGATAAACTTGCGATTTAAGCAGTCAAGTGATATTAATACCTTGCTTTGAACTATGGGACGCTTTGATTATTTTTCACCGGCCGAATGAGTCATTTTTCGAATACATCGCTGCGTGTGAAGCGGCTAAACAGGGAGAATGTCATCTGCCATGCTGAAGTCACTGCTGCTGTCTTCATGGTTTCTTTCACGTGGGAAATTTTCCAGTTTGCCAGTTAGCCGAGTCAGTGATGGAGCTGAAACGAAACTTTTCGCGTTCTCGACTTTATTCTTTGTCACTTCTACTTGAAAATTGTCAATCGTCATCGAATACTTTCCTTCCGAACCACCGGGAAAATTATTCAGAGTAATAGCATCATTAGCACTTGGCATTGTTGGCATTGTATCACGCCGCTTTGAAATGTCTTTCATTGCCAGCCGTTCAACTGAGACCGCGGCCATGTTTTCCTCGACACGACCAGCGTGTTCCTCATCACCTGGATTGTTTGATTCAATGAGCGCTCCAAGTTTCTGTTTTTGCCCACGGAAACATCGTTGGTTTTTATTTATGATATTTTTCTTTTCCTTATTTAGTGACTCTTCATCTTTATGTTTTGCTTTCTCAGCGAGTGAGAAACGTGATTCTTCTGAGGCCGGGCTACTGAGAACGATCGCCGTCTCTTGCGGACCTGCAGATTGTTGGGTGCTCGTGACAAATTCTACATCCCGGGGTCTCTTTCTTACGAATAACTCACTCGGGACATTAGCACAAACTTCATGTGATTCGTTCCCCACAATCTCCGCCGAGTTCTTTCTATTCATTTTGCCTTCCTCATTTGGAATTGAGTGGCTGACGTTTATTTGTTTCGCCGACAGGTTTTGCGAAATATTCCGTCCTTCCTCGTCGGTGCTGCTGAGAACAATTTCAATGGTCCGAGCATTTGCATCATTTTTGCGTGCACTTGCAGTTGATGCGTACCCTGTATGCTCAATGGGTGGCGTTATTTGTTCAGATTTGTAGCCGTGTTGCTCATCCCAAGCTAGTTTAGGAACATACAAGCTGCTATTCGAGTCGCTGTCGGCCGAATTACTTTTACTTCCATCGCTGTAACTATCACAACTAGTGGAACCTTCACTAATACCGTCATTTTCACAGCTAGCGGAGCCTTCGCCAATACTTCCACGAGAGCAGTTCTGCGAATTATAATTGATCTGATCAAGATAGCTTCTTCTCAGGTCAATGTGATTAAGCTCATTGTCGTTTATGATGGGCTCGGTGTTCTTAGCGCTGCCCCTGGAACAGTGACTTTTGATTCCCTCTCTGTTTTCTGCCTCGGCGATAGTGCCGGGGTCGCTATCAACTGAAACCTCAAAGCTAGTAGGATTGTTGCAATCAATTCGGTTGTGATTGACGGACTTCCCTTCACTTCCGGCTGATTGTTTGGTTTTCCTTTTAATTTTAGACTTATTGTTGCTACATTCGCTGCTTTGATCGCTGCTCCCGGTCCCCTGTGAACTGACGACATGGGTTACTCTAATCGTCTTATTTACGGAGATGTCGTTGCGTTCATTGCGACAGCTGCCATCATCATTGAGACAACTGCCATCATCATTGAGGCTGCTGCTGCCATCATCTTTGAGACGACTGCCATCATCATCATTTAGGCTGCTGCTGCCATCATCTTTGAGACGACTGCCATCATCATTGAGGCTGCTGCTGATATCATCTTTGAGACGACTGCCATCATCATTGAGGCTGCTGCTGATATCATCTTTGAGACGACTGCCATCATCATTGAGGCTGCTGCTGTCATCATCAGAACGAGATGTACTTAATTTTGGATGAAAAGTATGGCAAGACTTTATACTTATTTTACTACTTTTCCTCCTGATTATTTTCTTTCGTGATTCTCCTCCGCTTATCCGTTGGTCTTCGACGTCATCTGCAGTTTTTCCTGCATCGGCCTTCGGAAAGTCAGCCAGGATATTTTGAGGCGGCGGATGCTCTTTGAAACAGATTGAATGCTTTGTTACATCACTTATATTATTTCGAGGGCAATTTTCTCTTTCTTTCCTTCGGACAATAGTCCCCTTTGACTTCCGTGTCGCAGCATTGCCACTTGCGAAGATTGGGATTTTTTCGACGCTTCGTTCGTACGTCTCTTCGTTGCCTGAATCTGTGGGCATCCTGCTTCTGTGCTTGTTAAATTTTGTATTGTTTCTTGCACCTTTTTCACCACGCTTTAATCTGTTGCTGAGATTGGTAACATCTTCAGATCCACGCAGGCTCTTTTCTTCACTATTTTCACTTGTAGAGTTTCTATGACCCCGTGGGCTGGTTTCCTCGAAAAATTTTCTGTGAGTTCGTTTTTTGTTTTCGACGCTGCTGAGCTCTGCGGTGCTGTAGCCGCTTGGTCTTTCGAAGTTTCGGGAGTCGAGTTTTGTGCAGCTAACAGTCTGAGAATTACTAAAATTATTTACGTTTTGTTGTGATGTCTTGTGTTTGCTTACATTCATGTCTCCATATGCATCGCTGGTCTTTTCAAGTTTGATCTTCCGTCGTCTGCTGGAACATTTCCTAGTGGGTGTTTTTCCGGTAGAAATGGAAGAAGGTTCTAGAGCGCTGGTGCCTGATGAGTCATAATGTTGTTCCCTGCTGAACGCTCTTAATAATTTATAATTTAGTTGCTTTAGTGGCATTGCCTTGTTCCTCCTGAGCTCGACTGGTGGAGTAATGGTTGACGTTGAGTTTTCCTGAGAAACAAACTCATGGGAAGCAGCCTCCTCGCGGCGGTGAGAGCGGCTCACGTCCTGCAGCCATCTGCACAAGATATATTATATATATCTTGATATATATACATAATATATGTCCATATTATTTATATTTTATATTTATTTGTATTTATATATTTTATATTTACATACATATCTATATTTTTATTGCTGAAATTTAAACGATTATTAAGGAGGTACAATATTAGCACTGATTACAATCGCAATTTTTTCAATTAAATAATTTTTAGTTTTAAATTCATATTAATTTTTAAACGAATTGAAAAAGTTAGATACTAACGCGAGCCTTTTGACGTAGTGAGCCAGCCAGCCGTAGGGATGGGTGTGGAGGGATGGGGGTTGCAGTGGGTGCAGGGGGGCCGTCGTGGGGAAAAGCAGAGCTTGTACAACCCCAACGCAGACACTCACGCTCTCCCCAAGCTCCAGCAACATTCCCTGTTTTATAAAAAAAAAACAATTAAATATCACCAAAAACTAAATGTCATTGTAATGAATCATATTTAGGCAATCAATTTGTTTTAAAGTAACAGGACATCAAACATGGATTAGTGCTCATTCTGAATCTTGGCAATAGAAATCTTGGCAAAAGAAACATGAATTTAACTCACAACAAAATCTATGTCTTGGTCTTGCTTTACAGCATTCGAGGACGCGGCGTCCAGGAGGCCTGACAGCATCTTCTCCGTGACTTTTTCGTATTCCACCTGACGAAGAAAATGTTTATACCAAGTGCTAATCATCTTATATATTTTCTACTGTTCCTTCAGTGATAAATCATTATTTCGCTCTCGAATTAACAAAAGATGATAGTAATTTCCATGCTTCAGAATGAAATTATCATCTTTATAAAAATAATCTCGTCGGCCACGTAGTTACCAGAAGTCGTCGGTATGCGGCCGTGGCACTGGGCTGCTGGACCGCCGCCCGCTGGCCGCCGCTGGGCGGCAGGTCGCTCTCGAGTTGCTGCAGTACATTCTTCCCGTGTAATTAACGAACATACATCATGAAAATATTATTAATGTCGTAGTTATAAGCTTCATTTGTAATATTATGAGATATATTGCATGCTTTACGTTACAGTGACAGTTGTTTCGTACAGTTCTAATTGTAGTTGGGACACACAATTTCTGTTTGCATCAGGGTTCGTTAGCGTGAATATTGTGCCTGCGTCCAATGTCGAAATTTGTTACTTAGTAAATACACATTTTCATTCATTCAAATTATAAGATACAGAAATGTATATCTATCATCACTCAGAGAAATGAGTGAGACTCGGTAGAAATCGCGATGTATACTCTTTGCTCAATTGTGGGTCATATTGACCCAGTTTGACCCGGCAAAGGAATTATTAGTGCTGCGTCCGCTCTCTGCTCGTGTTGTGGGTACAAAAATTTGTTATTATTTGGACAATATGACCCACAATTTCTTCTGATTGAGTGTTTAAAAGACGATCAACGTAAGCCTCTCACCTTCCACTCATTGAGTTTGTTCGTCCACTCTTTGACCTCCGCAGTTTGCGCTTCCACTTGTTTATGGTGGCTGAATATGAAGCTTAAATGTTGCTTTGGGATCGCTGATCTGGATGGCGTCTTGTTGTTTAAATCATTCATGTGCTTTGCTGTGCTGCTGTGCTCACCACTGAGAGTCCCATTCACATGCTGTGCTGTGCTGCTGTGCTCACCACTGAGAGTTGCATTCACATGCTGTGCTGTGCTGTTGTGCTCGCCACTGAGAGTTCCATTCTCGTGTTGTTCTGTGCTGCTGTGCTCTCCACTCTGGGTTACGTTTACATTATTTAAAGTCTCGTTAGTTTCACATTCAAGTGCCTCGCTGTTGTCGCGTAACGAAGGTTTCGATTCGTTGATATTGGACTCTACATGATCATTCATACTTTCTTCGACTTGATCGGCCTTTGAAGAAACTGCAATCAGGGTATTAGATGACATTTCTCTAGGAATTGTTGATGAACAAGTTGATTTATTTTCAGATACTGTAATATTATTTGCAAAAGAATAGTTAAGACCTTTCGACGTTGATTCGTGGTTATCCTCTTGCGATCCGCTTAAGCGTCTGTTTTTTGATGCCGAGACAAAGTTTGCGTTCTTTTCTTTCATATTTGAATCCAAAATGCTAAAATACTGGTCAAAATTTTGAGTTTTCGCTTGTAAACTATCGTTTGAGTTGACAATACTTGATCTAGGAGTATTACTTTCTTTCTCGCGGAGACCTTGCGCAGCCTGTGCAATTTCTTTTCTACCAGAAGTGCCCTCGTCCTGACTGCACGCTCGAGCGTACTCTTCCCATTGGCGTAGGATGGTTACTTTGTTTGTTTTACCTCCGAATTTATTGCTCTCAGCCCTGAATTCTCCTTTTACAGAGTCTACATTAGGTTCGGAACTACAAGGACCAAATAATTTTCTATCTTCAGTAGAAATACTCTCTTCTGTTGCATCAAGATCACTAGTGGCTTTCGAGTCACTTACACACATAGAACCAATATTCAATCGAGCTATTTCTTTTTCATTTTCTTTCAGTTTCCGTTCGAGTTCCTTATTTTTTATTCTACGCTGCTCGGCCTTCAAAAGAGTTCGAAGCAGAATGAGTTCTAAGCGATATTCACGAGCACCACTTCTCACCATCATGGAACGACGATTGTCTGAATCGAAGCTGCCATCGTCATTAATCACCATCTCCTGTAGAGTTTTATCAGAAAAAGATGACGTTTCGGAAACTTCATGATGTCGCTGCGATGATCGTGTTTTATGGAAAGGGTTTCGATATTTTTTCCTATCATTAAGGTTCGAGTCTGAATCAGGTTTACTGTGAATTTCTGAATGCAAGTATTGTAAATTTGACGTTGATGTGTGTTGCCGTTTTATGCTGCGCTTGCTGAGTGTTACTCCGTGGGACTCCCTTGGAGTCCCTCGTCGTTCGCCCCCTAAACATTCTTCGTCTACCATAACATTTGAAGTTTTTGCGGCTGACGTAGTGTCTCGTTTTTGCCTGCCACTACTCGAGTATTTTCGTTCAGAACTTTGGTATTTGGAGGAAACTGCGCTTCTTTGACCGTTCTCTTGAGACGAATCGTCGCTTTCGACCTCTGAGAAATTGATCGAAACTGAGGAAGAAACTTGATCTGAAGCCCTCGAGTCAGGAGTGGAAGATAAACATGTGATTTTTGGTTGCAGTTTCGACGTAAATTTTTCTCCTAACGATACTACGGGCTGAGGATGAGCTTCAATTGATACAGTTTCTTCTTGATTGACTCCTGAATTCCGAGAATGGCAACAATGTTCATCTTGTATTATTCCCACTCCGAGTTGAGTTTTCGTTCCCAGTTCCATTGATGGTTCTTGATTTTGAACTTCAGTTGAAACTGGGCAGGGATATACACTGATGCTTGAAACATTATGCTGAGGCTCGTCGAGATTTGATGTTGAATGAGATCGATTTAGCTGAGTCGAAATTTCCTTACAGAAATGTGGAGGATTGATTTCCAAGTTGGTGTCCTGTGGACGCCCGACAGAGGCGTTCTCAGATTTCGGTTCAGTTGTGACACGGGCGTCAATATTTGTTGTGACTAACGTTCCGAGAGAAGGGACAATCCAATCCTCTACAATTTTCATGAGACTTTTTCTGGCTTTCTCTTGATCCGAGTTTTCTTCTTTTAAAATTTGTGATGAATTATCAGCATTTAAAAATATGGATCCAGAATAATGTGCTTCTTCAGAAGCATGGATCTTTCTATAGGGCTTGACTGAGTTCGTTGAATTTTCCTTGGCTTCCTCACTAGTGTTTTCTATTCTCCCTGGAAACTTCATGTGGCCATTTTGATGATCATTCCTGTTATTTATTGTCTCTTCGAAATTCTCAGAATCTGATTTATCCAACCTTTGGCTCTGTTTCAAGTTTACTTCGGATGTTTCTCTCACAACGGAGTTAGTTATAAAACTCTTCCAGGATTCCACCAAATTGTTTTCGTTACCACACAGTTGATGAAGTCGACTGTTCTCTTTAATCAGCAGTTCACAAAAGTTTAAAATCATCGGCTGCATTGTACGATTGCTGTTGTCATTACTAACTTCCGGCTCTTGTGTTTGGACCGTTTGATCAATCAAATCCTGATGACAAACTGTTGATGTTCCCACCGTCACCTTTCTCTTGGCAATTGCACTATCTTCATCATCGCTCTTCGTCGTTCGGCTGCATATTCTAGGTGTCTGCATTGGGCCTACATGCCGTCGGTCAGAAGTTTCAGATTTTGAACATAAGCAACCATCACAAGCGCGAATATGATCTCCACGACATTCCAAATCGCTTCCTTCATAACTCTGAAAATCCCTTCCTCTACCAACGCCTTCGTAACTTCGGCAGTCACTGCCGTGGTTGAATTCTCTTATCGGGCCGGCTTTTTGAGATCCAGTTCCTAGTTTCGTTCTGAGCCCCGTGTTTTCTTTGACCAGTTGCTGTATGGTGTTGCTTAAAGAATTAATCTCCTTGCTGAGACCCATGTCACCCAGTCCTGGGATGCTACTTTCGTCGCTCTGAAGAGACTGCAAGATGCTGTCAATGCTACTTTTTCGGGACGACTCGGCAGGTGTCGATTGTAGCTCATCAAACCTGGTCGACTTTGTGACTTTATTTTTCCTGATTCCAGTCGCTAGGATTTTTTTCTTTGGTCGTTTTACAACTGGCACGTTGTACTGTCTGCTGCGCCATGGACCCATAGATCCACTGTGTTGCCGTTGTTTGTCGTTCATTTGACGCCGCGTAATATGAACATATCTCGGTACGGTACGAGCTATCTTGCAATTCTCAGTCTCCCATGTCCTCGCAGGAACAACAGGCTCGTCATCGCTCATGTACATTTCCATCCAAGCTTCATTCTCTCGTTTAATCGTCAGCTGCTCGAGTCGTTTATCGAGTTCCGTTTTCCTGCTAACCACATTATCGATTGCACGTCGCAGAGACGAAGATTGCAGCATCAGCGGGTTACCAGGATCAGGTAAATTGCTGCTGGACTCATTTGAACAAAGCATGACGCTCCTCGCGAGCTCCATGTTCATCGGTGCAATGGGTTCATGTACGTGCAGGTTCACCGTAGGAGTTTGTGGTACGAAGTCATGAGGCAGTTCGGTTGTATTCGAAGGATCCTCAGTTTGTTTTTTTGAATATTTGTTGGCAAAATTATCATCTTTATCCTTGCATTGGATCAGGTCCCAATCGTCACTGTACTTTTGGGAAAGTTCTTTTGTACTTCCATTCAAGGGTTTTTCGATTAATCGCTCTCCTTGATAATTTTTATTCAACTCCGTAGTCGAATTTTTTGATGCCAAGTTTGAGCTTATTGTATTTATTGTAGTTCCACTCATAGCATTTCCCTTGCGACGAGCCATAAATTTTTGAGTATCCTCGGTTGGAAGACCTTTGGTGGAACTCATAATTGAGTTTAGTTTGCAGTTATATTCTGTTGCAGGCATCAATTCACTCGAAGGAGAGGTTCTGGCTTCATCAAGAGTTGGATATTTTGGGAACAACTCTTCAAATTTGCAATTGCTCAACAATCCAGGTTGTTCCCATCTCGATAGCGCAGGATTTACAATATCATCACACTCTCCGGATTTATCATCATACAGAGCACGATTCTCGGAGTGATGAGTCAGCAAAAATTCCCTTTTTTGAAGTCTTGCATTCCCGACCGCAGCGTCGTGTGACATGACCGCGCTCTGCTCGCCAGGCCGCTGCAGCTGTGGGTCTTGCGAAGCCTGCAATTAGGAACGGGTTACCACAATGACTTATCCTGTTGCCATACAGGTAAGCTAAACGCTAAATGGTGATTACCACAGCGTCAACATTTGTCAGGCGACATCTTTGATGAAGTATAACGACACCAAAAAGGTCATTAAAAAAGACCTTCAAAAAGTTGTTTAACGACATTGAAGAATTTTATGTTTGCATTTTATTCATCATTCTTTACTGCATGGGATCAAGACACGAAACGAATATTATCTTCTTAGCTCATTTTTGTTAAAACAATATATTTCAGTTATAAGGGTAATGCTCTTCACTTCTAATAATTTATTATAGGCACACGAATTAAATGGAATCAGTGAATGTACAGACAAAGTTGTCAGGTAAATAGGACAGCGCCGCATAAGTCAACTACCGATGCTCAACAAGGCATGTGAGATATAATATCATTAGCCTTGTAGCTCCCGGTCAATAGTCGGCGCCATATATACCAGGTGTGGCACCCAAATACACATACGAGATAAACCTGGGCAGTTGTCAGGAACTGAACGGACAGCACAAAATAGTTCAGGTGGATGTACCAACTGTCAGATGAGAACATTGTTAATTTATACACGACTCAGACAGGTTCCATAAACTACCGCATTCGAGTAATTTCCTCATCTTCTTTATTGCGATATGTTCATTTAAAACATATCTGTGGTTTATCCATTCCTTGTTTAACCCGGTTGCGACTCACGCTTTTGGGAACGTCAAATAGCGAAATTATATAGTTAATAATATAATTATGTAGTCTTGGGCCTTGAACAGTCATGTATACGGCCATTACTCATGTCCACGTCAAAAGGATAGTAAAGTCAACTATATAGGGTCGGAGTAGAGTACAGTAGGCGTATATACTCAAGACTCATCCCTATTTCAGTCGTGAGCCGGTGACGGTATTGTTTGAGCCTCGACATATAAGCCTTTATTGCCTTAAAATGTAAGCCGTATATAATCTCCAAATAATATTCTATAAACTGTTACGCTATACCTCAATAATCCACGTATCACTACTACTTATCGAACCAACCTCAGGTCCTATATTGAAATATTAAGAAAGGGGCGCGGAAGCAAAAGCACCCTCGTAAACTTCCACGTTGTCCAGAGGAGGTTAACCTGAGCAGTTATCAGATAATGAAGGAATAGCGCCACATGAGACAGGGTGTCCCTCTAACCAGCAAGGGGTGGCGCTCGTATCCGTCCATGGTGCGTGTGAGGTGCTGCAGCAGCGTCAGGATCTCCGTCAGCTTCGCCTCGTCAGTTTTGGCTCCTCCCGAACTCTCTTGCTCTGGTATGCTTCGGTCAGGCATCTGTAGTATTTGTTGAATTTTTTTTTAATTCCGCATGAATTTCAAATTTATCAATAATGCTTTTTCTACAGATAGCAGCGTGCTAGACATTTGATGCGTAAATTTTGGAACATGTACATATATATTTCGATTGAAAATTTTGATAAATGATAGATTTTGTGACCTAGGTTTGATGCATCTTATAACCACATCGAAAATCTGGATGACCATTATCATACAATGAATTTATTTTAAAATTTGTATTTATATAAGTTTCCCATTTTCTTTTATTTAAGGTTATAAATTTGAAATGAACCCAAATGAATATCATTGAATTGACCAAGTGTCACTCACCCCACCTCTGTTGTGCGCATCTAAATTCCCCCGAAGTATTTCACAGTTTCTTGAACATGCGATGGAGGTTTCGCCATCAGCCACACCTTCATTTTCACATGGTGGATCAAGTGAAGTTAGATTTTCCAATTCGTCTGAACGCGAATCATAACTAGCGACTGAATGCTTATTGGCTAAGGTTGTTTTAGATCTTGACCCAACAAGATCTTCACGTGTTGTCTGAACTTGATGGGTTGTAGTTGTAGATGCGTTCGTTCTATGTTGACTGTCATCTTCGTCGGGAGCATGAGAGCGTGGGAGGCTTGTGCGACGCTTGTTACGCCACGTTTTCAACCGTCCGGGAATTTGGGAATACCTTTCTGGATACTGAATAAATCCTTGTATTTGGCTCAGGTTTGCGTCAGTTTTCTGAAATAAATAGAAAAGCTGAATTAATTAATAGGTTAATTTCAAAATTTATCCAAACATTTGAAGCGACTTAGCAGTACGGTACATTAGCGAATAGACTCAAAGCAGTCACAACTGAAAAGGTAATCGTGAAGACTATAATGATTTTTTTCCTTTTATTGATACACATATGCTGCAGCGGCACAAAGATTAGATATAATATCCAAAAAGCGAATTAAATTTGCTCTTGTCTGGATGGTAATGTCCAATCATTAAGAATGTTGAAAAATTTTAGCGCCTGTGCGATAAATGAATTATCATTAAAGAACTTCATTGTATGCAAAAATATAATTTATTCTTCATTAAAATTGGCATTGATGATGGGAAAATTCCAATTTCACAGGTAAATTCTGCACAACGCACAAGTTCGACACAAACGCACCTGCAAAAGCTGTGCCAGTTTGTTTATGCTTTCGCAAGTGCTCTCGTATTCTGCCGCTACACAAAGTCCAGAATATGGCACGCTGCTTGCATGGGAAGTTTCTTGCTCGTGAGGTTTTGCGCGGCTGGAGGGCATTGCTTCATCCGTGGACGTTTGCTCAGTGTCGCTCATGTCGCTCTTTGTATCGTCGATCAAGTGCGAAACTTTTATTCTCGTTTGCATTCACGACCATCTCGTTGGTCTGCGCTGTCTTTATCTTCGTTATTGATTTTCCTGTCCATTGTTCATCAAACAATTCTTCGGATCTTATATCAATGCCGTCGTCTTCACTATAATTCGTTTCTCCAAATTTTTCGTGTCTAATTTCAGTGCTGTCTGCTGATCTGTTTCTGTTTGTGTTGGGCCTGTATGTGATGGATGACATTGGTTTACGTCCATAAGTGGAAGAAGAACTGTAAACTAATAATGGAGAAAATCCTAAGCGTTTCATGGATTGTACTCTCTCATGACATGGTCTAGCATGATTTATTCTCGCAAAATCTATTTTTGTTTATAGTTACATCAATTAAATGTTGAATATTTGAGAAGTTGCGTAGTTAGATTATCAAAAATCTCTATTCTTTAATAGTTTTCTCAATAACAACGCACTGCCTCTTCACTGTATGCGATAAAAAAACAAGTTTAAGATAAAATTGATTCTAAAAGAAAGTAGTTGCTTTAGTTAAGGATACCGAGCGTTTTCACAGCTGTCTTTTAGTGACTTGAATTTGTTATGATTTGGTTGCCATGGTGATGGCCACATGCGGAACCGGGATCATGTAGTCTAAAATCTAATTTTAGTTATATAGTAATTGCAACTGCAATGGACGTAAGGGGGTGATAATATCACGAATAATGCATTTATTAATTTACGAAGTTTATAGTTTAATTCAAAACATGATGGGTCAAATTTGTGAGTCTGGCATCATTGGTTTAGTTATGGGTCGGGTGGTGATTATGGGTCGGGTGGGCTAAGGGTTGTGGAGTTATGGGTCGTGGAGTTATGGGTCATGGAGTTATGGGTCGTGGAGTTACAGGTCATGGAGTTATGGGTCGTGGAGTTATGGGTCGTGGAGTAATGGGTCGGTGAGTTTTGGGTCGTGGAGTTATGGGTCGTGGAGTTATGGCCTTATGGGTCGGGGAGTTATGAGCCGTGGAGTTATGGGTCGTGGAGTTATGGGTTGTGGAGTTTTGGGTCGTGGAGTTATGGGTCGTGGAGTTATGGGTCGTGGAGTTATGGGTCGTGGAGTTATGGGTCGTAGAGATATGGGTCGTGGAGTTATGCGACGTGGAGTTATGGGTCGTATAGGTATGGGTCGTGGAGTTATAGGTCGTGGAGTTATGGGTCGTGGAGTTATGAGTCGTGGAGTTATGGGTCGTGGTGTCATGGGCCATGGGTTTATGAGCCGTGGGGGTAGTAGGCCGAGGTGTTGTGGGTCGGGGGTTTTGGGATGAGGAGGTGTAAATGAAGAGGTTGCGGGTCAAGTTGTGCATCGGAGGTTCTGGGTCGAGGGAATGTGTGTAGAGGTGTCGTAGATCAAGGGGTTTTGGGTCAGGCGTTCAATGCACGATATTAAACAGTTAACATTTCATTTTACACGGGCAAAATACATACTGTATAATACGCGGAATGTATGCAAAAAAGTTTGGCTTGCATTTGGTTATATTTTCCATAAGTGAAACTTTTTCGAATCATGGAGACTATTATTGTCAATCATACCAGGAACATGCCTGGCACCAGCTTCGTTTCAAGCTGGGTTCCAACAAAGAACTTCCAGAACGTCTACTTCTGCTCTCGGGCAGGGTGGCCCAGTATTTACAGTTCAGAGTATCAGGATTGGAGCTGAGTGGTGCCGGTTCAATCCAAGCTCTGGGCGCCAGTTTCTCGTCAGAAGAGCGAGAAGGCCAGGCGGTTAATTAAGCAAAGTAAACCTGGAGCAGTGAGTTACGTGTTCGAGACCGCTGCAAGCTGTAAATGTTCTGCGATGCTGTGAATAGGCGACAAGTTTACGGCCAACTCAACGCTGATAGCAACATTATTATTATGTTTTATTATTTTATTCACGCTATTGTGGTTTAATTGTAAATTATGCCTCAAAGGTAAGATGCTGTTGGCACAAATTCAATTTGTAAAACTTTAAATTTTGATACCTTTTCAAAGAAGGCCCCTACTTCAAACTTTTAGGTTACCTTCGTGTTTATGTCATCGCAGGGGTGGATGGCTAGAGGTCAGCATAGCCCAAGTCCACACTGCGATTCATATACCTTCCCGAGCGTAACGCAGCCGGGCATCTTCACGGCTTATGACACAAAGCGCCCACCACAACAGCGCCGTTCAGTCACAGGCCGGAGCGCATACAGGCCGGAGCACAACTCGCCGGGGCGCAACAGGCCCTACCGCAACTGCTACTCCTAACGTAACCTAACCTAACCTGCGCCGCCTGTTGCGGTAGGGCCTGTTGCGCTCCGGCCAGTTACGCTGTGGAGCAGTGGCTGTGTTGTGCAAAGCGGATTTACTGTTAGCCGGAGTTACCCACAGCTCATTGGTCTGAGGCTATGTGTAGATATTGCATGCTGATGGTTGGCGTTAGACCCAGGGCCTGTTTACGAGTCGATTTTGTTACCCACGGCTGTGCTCCCGCCGAACAACTGGGTCGTGACATGTACTCCATGGCATAGCTTCGCTAGCCCGCTAGGCGTAATCCATCATACTATCCAGGAATAACGATTTATAGCCTATTATTGTTTTAAAAATCCGATAAATTTTATTATTTTCCAAAATAATCCAGACTGACTTCATTTTAATGCAATTCACGCCCTGAAATACATATGTGGAATAAGATTTCAGTTAGGAAAATCTGATAAAAAAATATATACAAGAATCCTATTGATCCAACCAAACATCGTAAATTGGGGCTGTACATGACGTAAATAGAATTTTTAAGCAATTGGAATAATTTTCAAATATTGATATACCCATGGTTGAATCCATTTATTGAATCGCGTCACAAGAATGTGTTCGCAAAAAAATCAGTTAGGTAGAGGATTATTTGTACCCTATATTTGTATGTATTTACAGCTACTCTAATGGCGTGCTGAGATGCTAAACACATGACAACATTTAATAAAATTGTAAAAAGTGAGCTATTCAATGAGATAGGGGTGTTGACATGGAGTTTTCAAGTCCTTTAAAAGCCTGTTAGTTTTCTTTTAACGAAAAAGGATGAGGCCTAAATGTGCAATCAATCGTTGATCGTTCGTTGTATTCTCAAACCTTTCGTGAAATTTGTGTTAGGTAGCCTACCCGCGGCCGTACCGGCATGATGAACGATCCTTGGTTAGAATGAATGTCGATTGTGATTTGTGGGAAAAGTGAAATGAAGGGTATCATTTATTTTATTTGAGAATACCTACGTTGGTATTCAACAAATTGACAATAGTCTTTAATTCATGACACTGACTCATGACTCTAAGACTCTAACTGTTAAACTGTAATAGCTTAGGTAGGCTATATGAAATGGGGTTTCTAAATAGGCTAGTAATCTGTTTCCAGCTGGAATCTTATTGCTTGATATTCATGCAATACCTATGTATAAATTAGAAATTTTGCATCTCTAAAATGTTATCATCATCTTTGCTGCTGGAGCTGCAAAGCAGCTAGGGTAAACGCGGTATATTCCGACATCGTAGGTAATTCCGTCACTTCTCTAGTTTTTCCTTTATATTAAGCTTTGTTTTAGTTCCATGCGTTCATTGATGGTTGAAATGGTGACGTCATACATTTGCGTGTCGAAATACTGCAAAAACACTAGGTCATAGTGGCAAAGCAGAGAGTTTTTTAGACTCTCCCTCAAGTTCATTTTTGAGTCCTATAAGTAGACCAGTAAAGTATCCTGGATACCAGCAGTATCATACTTGAGAAATTGGTTTAAATCTTGAATAAATGAAGAAACTAAAAATGAACTGATTCTAAAAAAGCTCTGGTTTGCCACTATGCACTAGGTCTTGGCCATCTAGCGGGAAAATATTGAGATCCAAAGAGAGACAATGCATGCCACGTGGTGAGATCATCGAAAAATGTGTCAAATTTGACAGTTAACATGGCTCTACCAAATAGTGAATAACTGTTTTTATAGGAAGAATATTATGGTTTGAGACTTTTAAATACGTCTGTGAATATATTTGGAATCCTTTAAGTATACTTGTATTCGCTGATTTCAAGTCGTAAATAAATTAATAGATGATTAAGTTGAGATATTGGATTTCGACACATGAAAACTAATTCCGACAGACCGACACAACTTGAATTGGACACACACAGATCGTTCAAAGCTTTGTACAAAAATTGAAATTTGCTTAATTAAAAGCCTAATAGCTGTTAATTAAAACGTAATTAAGTAGTGTTCAATATTCGTTAGTGTTCTAATTCAAAGCCGTGTTGTATCCCAATAGGGCCAATACAGCTCACACAGCAAACGGAATTCGAACACGTGGATGTCGGCAATACGTATCAGTTAAATTTGAAGCGCTGACGCAATACAACTCACCACGTGTCGGATNTGACGTTTCATCGTTGCTGACGCCGCGACGCGTAGTGAAGTGTTTTGAGAGTCATGTGAAGGCAACAGAACTTACATAACACATACGGTTTTTTTTATAGTTTTTCATTTCTTGATGCGTCCTTAAAGTGTCGGAATATACCGCGTTTACCCTAAATAAAAACATTTTTAAAAATTTTGCCATATGTTCCAAATAGGAAAGTCATAATAGCTATTTCACAAGCTTTAGCACGGATATTTCCAATCATGCCCCACCTAACTTTACATCTGATCAATTTCCAAATTTTGTGTGTGTGGAGACTGAAAAGTGAAAACAAATCTTTTTTAGGTACTTTAAATTTTCATTAGACACTTCAGTCTCAGTCTCTCAGAGCTTTATTACTTGAGACTCTGAATAAAATAGGTAACATTTTCAAGCATTCAAACCAAAAATTCCTAGATAAAGCCTAAAGCAGTAGGTATAAATAATAAAGGTAAAAGTGAAAGAGCAAAATCTCCTATAACTATAAGAAGCAAAATCCAGTCCACTATGATCACTATTTCAATGAGCTTATTAATATAATAAGTAATACCTGTTTGTATCGGAGCCATCATTATTTTCTGTGCTATTCATGTTGAAACATAAAAATCTAGATTAAATCCATCAATGTAACCGCTTAAAAATACTTTAAAAGCACAAGAAAATGCGTGACACTTCAGCAAGATGACGTGAAAGATAACGTCCGACGACGTGAACAACATAAACAAACACTTTGAGCGCTCACGGCACACTACACAAAAGTTTGAAATATGATTTAAAACTGAAAATTTGAAATAACACCTGCAAAGAAAATAATCGGAAGATTGTGCACGATAAGAAATGAAATCAGAATTTCAATCAAAATCATTCTAAACAAATCGAAATGACAAATTTATTTTTAGACAACAATTTATATCATGATTGAACTTTATATCATGGTTGCGTGCTAACTAATGGGAGCGCAGCCGTGGGTAACAAAATTGACTCGTAAACAGGCCCTGGGCCTAACGCCAACCATCAGCATGCAATATCTACACATAGTCTCAGACCAATGAGCTGTGGGTAACTCCGGCTAACAGTAAATCCGCTTTGCACAACACAGCGACTCCTTCACAGCGCCGGAGCCCAACTGGCCGGAGCGCAACAGGCCCTAGCGCAACAGGCGGCGCAGGTTAGGTTAGGTTACGTTACGTTAGGAGTAGCTGTTGCGGTAGGGCCTGCTGCGCTCCGGCCTGTATGCGCTCCGGCCTGTGGCTGAACTGCGCAGTTGTGGTGGGCGCTTTGTGTCAAAAGCCATGAAGATGCCCGGCTGCGTTACGCTCGGGAAGGTATATGAATCGCACTGTGGACTTGGGCTATGCTGACCTCTAGCTATCCACCCGTCGACAGAAACTCCTAAATCTTTTTCTACGTTAGACTTCATTCAGTTATTGCTTTCATGTTTCAATCATGTCTTCTCATACTGTAATTTTGCTGTTCAGTGTTCTTCTCGAGGTGAAGTACTTAACACTTGTCAGCATTGAAACGCAGCTCCCACATATCAGCCCAGTAAACTAAACTATCAAGGTCATCTTGTAATTGCACTTATTTTACGCGTCCTTCACTGTATTATAAACTTTTGTGTTATCAGCATACATCGAGTACACGATTGACACTTACTTCTGGTAGATCGTTTATAAAAGCAAGGAACAAAATAGGCCCAAGAACGCTTCCTTGTGTCACGCCACTGCGTACTGATGCCCAGTTTGACACGGTTCCGTCAATACTGACACGTTGTCGTCTACCCTCTTGAAAATCTCTTATCCATGGGAGCACATTTTACTCTATTTCCAAAGATTTCACTTTACGTAACAGCCGGAACACTATCAAATGCTATGGCAAAATCGAGGTACACTGCGTCCACTGGCTCCCTTTCGTCCAGCAGGCGAGTCCAGTCGTTGAAGAAGCAGGCGAGTCCAGACAAGAGGTTGGTGTTGCAGGATCTACCGGCTATAAAGCCATGTTGACAGTCTGAGAGTAGATAGATAACAGTCAAGTGATCGATAATCCTTTAAACAGATTCCATTATCTTGCAAAAAACACTTGTCAGATTGACAGGCCAATAGTTACCGGGCTACTCTGGTCACCTTTTTAAACAATGGTGTTACTTTAGCTTCTTTCCGATCGGCCGGCAAAGTCCCTTCTCTCAATTTTTTTAAGAGATCACTGTCAAAGGACCGGCCAGGACAGTTGCCAATTCTTTTAGCAATCTAGGATGGAAGCCATCTGGTCCACATGACTTGTTGGGATTCTGAGCGACCAGGCGCTTGAAATCTTCTTCTACGTATATTTCAAAACCTGTTAACTTCGAGCCTACTGGGCGCTCCTCAACAGCTGGAATGCTGTTCAAGTCGTCATCTTTGAACACACTGATAAAGAACTGATTAAGAACGTTAGCCATGCCCTCGTCAGAGGAAATCTTTCGTTGATCTACTTTAAAATCAGAAATACCGTCGTTTGCCTTACATTTCGAACTAACGTACAAAAGGAAGGCATTCGGGTTCTTTTTTGATTTTTTGGCAATACCTAGTGGCGAAGCTCATAAAATATTGATCATTCACTAGTAAACACAAGATCTCGAATATTTGGCGTGTGTTAAACCCTAAAATAGGTTAACTCGTCGATGTTCTGGGATAAAAATGTTTCTCACAAAGACTCCAAGAATAGGGATGCTGGGTGATTCCCATCTCTTGGAGAGGATCCATCTGCCCAGTCTATTTCTGGATAATGAAGTCACAAACGATCAACGTATGCGACCTGCTGAAAGTCATGCTCGGTATGCGGCCTGCTAAATAAAAGGCTGTTCAACACTTAATGATTATCAGAGGAACTGTTTAGTGATCTATAGATATACGACCCCTGTGAGGAGGCTATCCTGCCCCTTTTAGAGTAAGTTCGCACCACACTGATTCTCTAGCTGATTGATGCTCTGCTGATAACTTAATTTGCTGGGCCCCATGAAAAGTTCTAACCCACAAAGCTACACCTCTACTGCACTGCTCTTCATTTAAGCCATTGCAACTGAAATTAAACAGGTACAATTTCCCCTCGTGATTTTTAGAAGTATTTCTGTAATACAAATAATGTCTATGCACTCGTTTGTGATCACAGTTAACAGTTGACTTTTTTTGTTTAAAACGGAATCCGAATTAGTGAAAACGTTTTAAAACTTTTCGTGTACCTTAATTAACTCTGATGTTTGCGGTTATTTCTTACATTATTTACAGGCCTGGATGTCAAAGGACAGGGCATTTTGAATTTTAATTTCAAAATTGAAAAATGTTCTATTTCACGGAGGAATTCACGGCATAGAAGAAATTTATTTACTGAATATATGCGGGACTTTATTTCGAGCAGCCGCGATAAATTATACTGATAGATTGTTAATCAATGTGTAATGCTCCTCTCGAATATGTTCAAGTGTATTTCAAATAATAAAATTCGGCAAGTGTTAATTGGGACCTGATCGTAACAAATATCTCTTATGAATGCCGTTGAATTAGATACCAATGGCTTACAAAATACAGTCAAAGATCAAACATATAATTCTACAAAAAAATTGATTGAGTAACTTATTGCCAATTAATTAACACACACTCACTCCCAATTATTACCAACTATTATAATTACTAATTCATTATAATTAATGCACTCAAATCACACTCCCTTAATTAATTTCAACCTTAGAAGAAAGAAAAGCCTTACAGGTAGAAGTGACGCGATCATTTGTTTGAGTCAACGCTGCAGAGCATGGCATCAGTAACCATCATTCGCTGCTCCATAAAACAGACCTCATCGTCCAGGCCTGACTTTTACTGCGATGATAACTTTAGCCATGCGTTCCTAATTTGTCTTTATAGCTAACTCCATCGTAAAAATTTAAAGTTCCCTCCGTGCTCAAGCTGCCAGGGGACTTGAGAGCCTCCATATTTTCATTGAGTGACCCGTGTGCCGAGTAACGCGTGTATACGTTAGATGAGGCGGCCGCGCAGCGTGTTGGAGTCATAGACTATGTCTACTTGCTTAAAGGCTAACAGCGGAGAAAAACTAATGATTTTAACCGTAATGTTGGCATTTAGTAATACTGTTGTACTGCATTTTCCTTCATTCGTAATATTTTTCATCTCGTGGAATATATGGCAACTTACCTCAAGTCGCCTTTGAGACATTCAATTCGATTCACACGCAAGTTGTTTATTTGTCTGTCCAGCGTGCAACCAGTCTTACTTGTGTCTCCCAGCTCGGCCTCGGACTCGCGAAGTACCACCTTAGAGTGATCGTAGCTATACTTTCCTGTCTTCGGAACATGCAACCACACAAGGGTTTTAATGTGAGAAAATCGACAAAATTTTTGAAAATTGGGACAGCAGCAGTTAACAGAAGTGTCTCTCCGATGATGCACTGCAAAGCTCGTTAGTTTAACGAATTAATGCCCGAAAAGTTAGCCAATCGAGCGTTGAAGTAAACCATTTTTTCAAGCACTTTCAAAAAATTGTGTACGGACTTTCATCAGGTCATATTTAAAATGCTCAGATAGTTCGTTTCACCATCGAATCGACTACTCACGAGCACCAAATTTCCAACGGTATTAATCGACTAACGTTAAGTTTTCGAATTGCTCCATTAAAATACAGCTTATTTCAGTTATATTAAAAATACATCCGCAGAGATATTAAAGCGTAAGTGAAGTTAAATTAAGCTACACCATTTTAGAAACAACGTTTTATGTTTTTGGTCGCTTAATAAGTGGAAAATCAAATCATACATAATTTGATCTGTAAAGGTGGTAGAAGAGCATAGTTGGATAAAAATAGGCAGTTAAAAGCATGAGCAATTTGAAGTGAAACGATGGTTGAGCATGTGTAATATATTAAGATGGCCAATTATATACATCAATTTTATTAGGCAAACGAGTTTATAAAAGTCATTCGAAAACGAATTGATCGATGCGAAAAGGTTATCAATAGCCATGAAAAATATTAAAGAAGCTAAAATGCAGCTTGATCATATCGCTGAGTACAGGCATATTAGCATCTTCAATATTTTCCACGGCAGTTGAGAGCCTTTACGAGTTTCCGGGACTCGATTGCCTGATAAAACTGTCGTTTCAAGTAGGCCATTTAGATATATTACAGGAGCATTTTTTTCACTTCTAATTTTGCATGCCTTGGAAAATTACTCATATCATAACTTAATTTAAATTAAAAATTCCTTATATCATAAAATATATGTTCAGACTTGAAACGCCTAGCACCAAATCGAACCCAGTGGAAGTCTAGTAGCTACTTCAAACTATCGTCAGTCATGAAAAGATCCGGTCAAATGACACGATATTAGATCTTCTGTGAACAAGGCACGAAAAGTTCAAGAATCGGCGACAGGCCACATCAGGTCTACTCTTTAGCGCCGACATCACTATGTTATGTTACGTATGTTATGTTATGTTATAACCGCTCACTTATATCTAAGTAAGCTCATATCACCGGTACCGATCAAACGATTGGATCATTATACCTTATAATGCGACCTAAATGTTTCATATTTTTCCCCGTATATATTAATTTGTAATTAATGTGAGAATGCCATTATGAAAACATGTATAAATCATGTTTTTGAAGTAGTAATTAGTTTAGAGGCATGTAATATATACAATAATAATGTTTTTTCTACGTTTTCAAGTAAATTCTATACGGAAATTGTTTTAGTGAGAAGATTTGAATGAGTGATTCATATATGGATAAGTTAAAATTAATTTAAATCGAATTGTTTCAATTAAAACAATTGTCTATTTGCCGCTGATAGTGGTTGTGACTCAGTGAAATACTGTGGAAATTGGTCAAAACCCCAAGTCAAATTGAAGCTAAGCAATTCATATTAGCTCATAATTTTCAAATTCAACGAAAAATGCACCTGTGCATCTGATAAACAGAAAACATGTGATATTTCGACCATTGTATAAGTGATGGACTGAGCGCATAATATAATAGCCCGAAAATATATCTCAGGGTGAAAAGACTATAAAGCCAAGAAATGCCCTGGATAGAAAAGAAATGCCCTGCTAGAAAATCTCCTGCCTACAAAGGGCTCGTTAAAAAGCACTGTCTGAGCTGCAACATTTGTCCTCGTTCTTGCGAGGAATTTTAGGCAATAAAGCTGGGGTATTTTTCGTGTTGTCGGGGAGATTTAATTATTCGGTCTTAAAAGAGCCCGTGATTTACCAGGTGCCAGACGGAACTGCAGTCTCTTGCCTGTACTAGAAATGGTTCTGCCCATTTATTTGGGTCAGAGTTGAGGTTTTTCTAGAATTCAGCTGGAATGTAAAAATTACATAGTAAATTTCAAGGTCCTACAGACAAATTCAGCCATTAATTTGGATTTTTTTAGAATCCAGTTTGAATGAACTAATTAAATGGCATTTTTCATGGTCCTACAGACTGACACAGCCCTTACTTTGGTTTTTCTAGGAACCAGTGTGAATGAAAAATGTAAATAATAATATTTACTGTCCTACAGACTGATTATGATTCGAATGATTCGCCCTTGATTCGAATTTTCTGGAATACCATATGAAGGAATGCAATAAATGGTAATTTTTGCGGTCGTACTAACTGATTGATCACATAATTAGAATTATCTAGAATACCATAATTATAAATTAATAAAGTATATTTTAGTAATTTTACGGTCCTACAGACTTGGTCAGACCTAAATTTAAGTTCGAGTTGAGCTTCCCTATGATAGTAATCCGGTATGAACGAAAAAATATATGATCGTTTATCTTAAAACAGGACACAAGTAATGATTCATCACATGAATAAACATAGATACATGGGTCATTTTTTTGACAAAAAAATTGCTTGATGGTCAATTGCGAAAATCTGCAACAGATGAAATAACGATGGTCAGAATGAAAGAAATTTTCTTCGTATTTTAGTACAGTATGCCCCTATAAATACCACGCAGACATTTTATTTAAATTTTGCTCAAATAGCAATGCAATTTTTCAAGGAATGTGGGTAATACACATGATTTAATAACAAATAAATTTCTTCAACCATCGGTAATCCTGGCCTAGTTTGGTCGGCAAATGGGCGTATCAGTGCTACGTACATGCGCTCTCTATCCGTACTGTGGGTATGACAGAGCGTCACCATTTGGGCAATATGATCCAATTATTTTCCGGAGTACAATGTACTCGTCACTTTAAAACAGCATCTTTGTTTTTCACCTTCACTGTTATCGCGTCATCACCACCACGCTCGTTCAACCATCAATACAAATGGAATCATCGGAAACTAATAAGAATGTCGATACGCTCTTGCTCGACCCATCCTCTTTTTAGCGCATTTTCTCATTTATGGAAAAAAGGCCCTATTGTGCTCGTCATGTCCGTCCGTCCGTCTGTCTGTCCGTCTGTCCGTCTGTCCGTCCGTGACCACGTTTTCGTCGAGTAGAAAATGCGCTCTTTGTCACTCACTGCAGTGAGTACTGAGTTATTTTTATTTGATATTTAAGATTAGAGAAGGAATTTGTGAGATTACGCTAGAAATTCGTAAGATTGCTCTGAAAATCTTTTAAGATTGTTTTACAAAATTCTTTACATTGCACAAAAATTCTCAGGATTTCACAAAAAATCGTAAGATTGCATTAAAAAATGCATGAGATTGCACTAAAAATTCGTATGATTAGATAGAAAAATTCGTAAAATTACACTAAGCGCGTTCGTAAGATTATGCTAAAAAATAAATATATTTGCCAGGAACTGGTTGTCGTCATTTGCTGTATATTATTAATGGTAGTTTTCTGCCAAATCTTTTGTGTATGTATGAATATATAAATATATGCCGACATACGAATATATATATAATAAATATTCGTAGGACCTTTTAGATAAGCCATGATGTATATAATGTTATATGAAAGCACATTTGTACCTGCTGGTTAATGTTTTTTTTTCAAAAAAGTTTATTTAACATCGTTTTCAATTTTTTGTAATGGAAAGCCCATGTTAATAGGTGGAAAATTGCTTGGGTTTTTGATATTGTCTCTGCGCTATGCCAGCCTCGTTTTATTTTAAACTTGGTGGTATAATTGCTCCCAGAGAACATTACTGAGACTTGGACACGATAATGACTATACATATCAATTAGCATAAAAATGGTCCGATTTTACAAAAATATGCCAGCAGCGAACGCTCGCATAAATAAGGAAATTCCCCGTTGACAAGTACGAGGCACAAACATACGAAAAAAATGACGGTATTTCTCTCAGCTTGAGAGCATATTGACACCGCAATAAATGATCATACATGTATAATAAATAATATGCGTTTAAAAATTACTTTTTATAGACAACACTTCTATAGAATCCAGTGTCTCCGATGTTACACATGTACAGTGAATTTCTAATTTTATTTTCAAAAATTAAAAAAATTAAAATTTTAATTGTTTTTAAATATTAAAAATTAAATTTTAAAATTATTTATTCTGTCAATTGATTCATGCACTGCCTTTACTTTATGCAAATTCGCAACCTTTCAGATCGATTGGAGAGGTAGAAGTGTGTTTGTTGATTACAAAATTTGTAGCAGACAAACAAATAATAAATGAAGTTAAAGAGAAGTGTTGTAAAATTGATCACAAATCGCTTTATAACCAATGCCACATATTAAACAAAAATGATCAACACGAGTCTTGAAATAATAACTATGTAGGCAACATCAATAAATAGCACCATGTACGAAGCAAAACCTCCAACCAAAGTTTCCAGACCTTGGACAACAGCACTGTTGTCCAAGTTGAAAAGTTGTCCAAGTTATTGTAAAGTTGTCACCTCAAAAGAAACTTACAACAAAATTAATGAAGTTGTGCAGAAATTCCTGGCATGGACCGGTCACGCCTCAGTGCGAGGCAGGCGTCGCAAGACTTCTTGGCTGCCTCGGTCCCGCGCTGTTGAGTTTTGGACGCGCGGTTAATGAATGCCTAGATGGCTGGCTATATATGTCTGCGCCTGCCGCTCTGCGCTAAATTTTGTCAAGGTAATTGATTTGCCGCGGGGGTAATGAATGCTTAGATGGCTATGTCTGCACCTTTAGCTCTATGGTAAATTTTGTCAGGGTAATTATTATTATTTGCCGCGGGTTAATGAGTGCTTATATGGCTATGAGTGCTTATATGGCTATGTCTGCGCCTGCTGCTCGGCACCAAATTTTGTCAGGGTAATTAACTTGCCGCGGAGATAATGAATGCTTAGATGGTGATTTTGCATGCTAAAGTAATCGGATGCACAGCGACAGTGCAACGGCTATACCAGAATTACAAAATTAAACATTTCATGACTGTTTAACTTCATCAGCGCTGCATCACAGCTATTGAAAGTGTTATACATCACTTACGGCCATTTATGGTGTGGCAGCCGCGGTTGTAATTGCCTCAATAATTAATGATATGACGATCTTAACCAGTTACGCCTTTTGTACCGACTTCTTTCTGTAATCTTGCATTTAATCTTTTCTTCATATTGCACAACTTTTGATTGATAGAACGAAAAACATTATGTTGAAGTTGTGGCGATAACATTTCTAGGTTGACCATGTGTTTCGTGGAATTCTGGACATAGAAAACATTTGATGATCGAAATAATTCCACACTTATTGTGTCATTTCTGCCTGTTGATTAAATTTATAGCAAAAAATTTCGTAAACAAAACTGATGATTGATCACTATTAAATTATAAATAATTTCCGAAAGTAGCATCAGTACACTTCATAATTTCATTGAAATTTCGAATAATTTCACTTAAATTATAGAGAATTTCACTGAAATTTCTAAATTTCTCTTTTCCTGTGAGGACGAGTCTGGCGTTGCGTCCTGTGACCGAATTGCGATACGAATGTCTGAAATTTTTTAAAATTATTAATTTGTCGAATTTTTTTTTGTTTATTTTTTAAAATACTTTGGTACTCGTTAAGAATCGTTTATTAATTATTTAATATATTTTGTTTATTTTAGAGTTATGTTTGTCGTTTTTTATATTATACATTAAATTTTAAAATTGTTCAAATTGAATGTTTCCTTGCACCGAAGCTCATAAAATCAGAAGCCCCATTCATTACTAAGCTTAACTTTAAATTGCCTAAAGCTTGACTTATAACATATAAATAACAGAATAAATGAAATAAATGATTAATTTTTGATCCCATTCACATCACTCAGGCTTCAGCACGACTCGTGTCATGTCATTGGTGATAAATTACCGCCTCTATTGCTGCATATTCCTTCATGAACGGCGAACGTAATCCGGAAATTTAAATTTGCCCTCCCATCAAATTCTTCAGATTACATCCCGAAATATTGAAACGCGGGGGGGTTTTCTTCTGCCGTGGTAGGCCTAAAGAATTTATTAAAGTCTCCGGCAGCATTCCATGGCACATGCCTATTGCAGCTTAGGCCGCTTATTGCGTCGCTCACACTTTCTTTGGGCTGTCTCGACTGGAATTCTTTGACGCGATTGTTGCATCAAATCTAAAATAGATAAAATACTTCGGAAATTTGCTGGTGGAATTTCGAGGCTTATAAAGGAAACGAAAATTGTACAATCATAACTTGAAATTCTAGATCACTTGTTTCATCGTTTATCAACCGAAATTGAGACCAGAAGTAATAGTTTCGAATTGAGACGTTGGCATTCATTTATTGGAAACAAGTCTAAGTAAAAAACAGGCACTGATATTCATTGAGGGATGAAAGTTAACGATAACCCTTCCTTCTGGAGTATAGAATGGAATACAATGAAGTATATGGGCACTGTGATTTTATTTAGACCATTTACAAATGAATAAAATTTCTTTCCAAACCGTGGAGCGGAAATGTAAAATATTAATGTAGCAAATAAACCTGAAGGCGAATATTTGTCTGGGAATTGTGCTTATGTTTCAAAAATAATTTTTACTTAAAAAACGGCACAACGGTTTAGTTCTTGTCGCTGTTTGTGTCTTACTTGTGTTTGTGCATGCTAGAGTTTAGCTAATTTAATTGTGTCAGGGCTTGTGGTCGTGACGATGTAGTTTTGCACGATGGTGTTTGTGCTTACTGGTGCTTGTACATGCAGGTGGTAGTGTCTTTGTGTTGCTATATTGCTTGTGCCCTTTGGTGTTTGTGGTTGTTGTTGCGTGTGCTCACTGTTGCTTATGCTTGCTAGTGTTTGTGTTTGTACCTACCTGTGGTTGTGCATGCCTGCGTTGTGCTGCTATTGCTGGTGCCTTTTGGTGTTTGTTGTTGCATGTGCAGTGTGCTCACTGTTGCTTATGCTTGCTGGTGTTTGTGTTTGTGCCTGCATGTGCTAGTGCAGGCCCGCGGCTTCTCGACTTCATCACTGGCAATTTCGCGGGCACTTACGCGCGCAACACAATCAGGCGACCTCGGGGCCGCGGCCTGCAGCGGACGGCGTCTTAACACACGGCAAGAAATGTCGGAGAAATTTTCTAGAATTACTCATTAATTATTTGATCATATTGGATTATTTGTTAGTATTGGATTTAAATACATATTAGTAATATTACTTAATAAATTATTATGCAGAGTGCTTTGGATTAGCATCTGTACTTACGCTTGCTTTACGACAATGGTGAAAAATGGTTTTAAGTGGAACACTCAACTCGTCATTACAGGGGTGGAACGCTTATAATATTTTCAATGGTAGGTAAATAAACACTTTTATTATTGATTTGATAATGAATAATGCACCTTGGATTGTTGATGATATAGGAACTGAAGGGAAGACATTCTGAAACTTATAATCAATTCAAGTAATCAAACGTCGCTGAAATCTGTCTATTAGGAATTCCAGAAATGTTTCGCAATTTTTTAAGTACCTCAACGATTACATGCTTGTTAAAAAACATGTATTTTCCGGGATTTTGCAAATTGCGTTTCTTCAAATTGCGTTTCCATTTAAAATGATAATAGTAATGATAAGAAAACTGACGAAAAATCTTATATTACACTGCTTAATTATTAAAAAACAACAGCGAAGAGGCTGATTATCTCAGTAGATTTGCGAAATTTCTTTGGTACCTTCTAAACTCGTTCTATTTAAGATGACACTAGACATTGGAAGGAACCTGACAAAAATCATATATTATAATTCAACATAATCAAAAAGAACAATAGATAAGGCGTTGATAATCTCTGTAATTTAGCGACACCATTTTTAGCGCATTTTCTCATTTACGGAAAAATGCACTATTGTGCTCGCCATGTCCGTCTGTCTGCCTGTCCGTCTGTCCGTGACCTCAAGTTTTCGTCGACGAGAAAATGCGCTCTCTGTCACTCACTGCAGTGAGTACTGAGTTATATTTTTCGTAGCTTTCGTTGGGCAGCCTCCGCTGGATCCACAACAACAATCATGAGCTGTTGTGGATCCCGCCTGGGTAATCGAATTACCGCCACCCTCTGCCCCGGACATGAAAAGTAACCGAGTCGTTATTTCTGCACGCCAGGAATGAATTGAGTTTATGATCGTCTAATAGAATAATTACGATAGTATCATCGCCTTAGAATACAGTGTAATTTATAATAAGAGATACACAGTTATTAAGTGAAGAAGAGTTTCAGGTAAAGTTGTCCACTGTACATGTACTGGCTTAAATAATGTTTCATTGTTCAAATAATAGGCTTTTAGTAAATATATTTAAGTAGTCAATTTGTTATTAATGAGAAATAATATTTTAATAACGATTTAGCGAGCTTTAGGATCGAGATCAAATATTTCAGATCCGAAAGGAGACGTACGAACGTTAAGCGTAACGCGGTTTTATGACGTATCCCTGAAATATCCGATTGAATGCATCTTTTATATCAAGTATAATGAAAGTTACGCTGTAATATGTTCACAATTTATAGAGAAGGATGAACGTGATGTGGTGCAATAAAGTGTTTTATTATTTCCATTGCAATCATCGATGCGCCAACTTAAATTTTTATTCGGGTGGTTTACTGATCAGTGAACATGTGAGCTGCCACTATACCCACGACGTATACAAGGTGACAAATTATCAAATTACTGCCGATTGGAAGGTGGTGATTGGATTTGAGTTATCCTCGACGGAGCCAATGATGAGATCACCGTAGACCGCATCACGGATCCCGTCTTTAGATCTGACGGTGGCAATTTTGTGTTGGAGATCTGATCCCGTCTGGCGCCTTCAATAGATTTCGAGGCGACGGGAAATTTGAATCTTTTGAAGTATATTTTGAAGAAATTAAGCATCAGCATCATAATATTTCAATATTTAGTAGAAGTGATAAATTTTAATTATGAGTCCTCTTTAGTATCTATTTAAAAGGAAACAAATTAAATCAATATTAAAAAAATAATACGGGGAGAATATTTTTATTTATTCTTTGGATTTCGTTAAATTTAAAAATTAAATATTTTTTTAAAATGGTATTCAAAGGCTATTAATGAATTATAAATATCAGTGAGTAGACAAAAAATTGCTTCACCTTTTAGACGAAAAATAAAACTCTTTTCTTATAACTTACGATCAATGGATTTTTCCGCACTGAAAATTTATGTATTAAGCCCATCTTGGAATAATAAAAACGGTTACCTCTTCAAAGCACACCATAGTCTCCTGCGATATTAAACATTATTATATTTATGATATGTTTTAATAAATTGTATAATACGTTATTAGTTTCCTCGCTCGAGCCGAAAATGTATGACAGAATAAAATGAATTTCGCCCGTCCCTCATAATTGAGGCGCCCTGTCCCTCATAATTGAGGCGCGTCAGATGCCATCCTGGCTGTCGCTCAGCACACGTCCTGTGGTGATTTGGTCTGCCTTCGTCGGTGTGAAATTCAGTGTCCTAGACCATCACCTGGTGTCCTAGACCATCACCTGGTGTCCTAGACCATCACCTGGTGTCCGAGACCATCACCTGGTGTCCTAGACCNGAGGTAACGGGTCCACGGCTGATATGGCAGTGAGGTAACGGGTCCACGGCTGATACGGCAGTGATGTAACGGGTCCACGGCTGATAAGGCCGTGGACCCGTTGGCATTAATTTCCTACGTTGTAATATTTACCATTATGAGTACAATCGTAGATGATGTTGATTATTAATCATGTGATTGATTTACTAAATAGAAAAAATTTTAACGATTTATTTATGTAGTAAATCTTCTCAGTAACGTTATTATTATAATTATCATCGTAAATTGCATTTGAATTATAGATTCGGCTTGAATTCCATTTTCTTAAATTAAGTACAAAACTTAAATCGCTGCACGGATAAATTTTATTTCCGAATTATGAACACAAAATTTTTCCCGGTGTCGGACTTTCAGCGCATAAAAATGTTTTACAAAGTTGGATCTTACTATATTTAAAGTAAAGTAATACTTTTTAAATAAAAAATTTAATAAAATTTTTTCTAATAAAATTAAAAATTTTAACGTAAGTAATACTTTTGAAAATAAAGGCTTGTAAGACTGCCTCACATCTGACGCTACACTAAGATAAATGAATGGGGCAAATTGTCTGACTAATGACACACTTTTTCACCCTCAGTACGAACTGGGAACGGAAGTAGTTCTGATACATCATTTTTCCCAACGACTGAACCTACATACCTGTTATTACTACAGCCACTACGCAGGCGTTAAATTTACATATTTCTTGAGTTTGGTGATGATCAAAGTCTATTTACGACAGTTACAAGCCAAAAGTCTAATGATTTTGCCCCACTTATATCATTTCTCTTCACAACTCATTTAATGGTCTAGAGTCTAGACTGTGTGCTTTCAGTTATAACTAATTTTTTCAAACTACTTTTACGGACTTTTGAGTTATTTAACGCGAACAATAACATTGAGTTATAGTTTCAGAACGCATAGATTTTAATTATGTGAATATCAGTATTAAATTATTTCTTAGGAGTAATGTGTTTTTACATACATACGTATATTCTATGACAAACTAATGTGTGCAAATTAGTTTGACACCAACGTTGAAAACGATTGGAAGATTTAAGTTTAGGAGGACCAAAATAGAATAGATAAAGAAAAACTCTGTGAAGTCTTTTTCTCTAGCATATGTCATAGTTGTGGTTTGTTGATATCTCATAGATTGCAAACAAAACCACAAAATTAAGAAGAAAGAGCAAAAATCACATTACGGATTTTGAAATGAAGGTGGCCTTTTTTGATACACGTCATAGTGATGAATTCTATGTAACTGAAGAAAAAGTATGAGAATCTTGTAATATTTATAATACTGCAGAATGGGTGGAGTCTTTCCAAAGAAAATCGACGTGGGTTCATGGTTGAATCTTGCATTACCTAATTTGCAAAGACTTATTTCTTCGCAGACGCAAAGTTAGTGAAGCAATTGTGAAAAATATACATATTTCTTTGTGTAATTACATAGAAAATACATCTTCTTAATTACATATTAATAGCGAAAAATTTACATATATCTCGGCTTCGTTAGAGATCAAAGTACGTTTGCGACAGTTATCGATTAATTCCCTATTCTTTAACAACATTATAATACAGGCCGCTCCAAACTGGGTCAGGATGACGCACACAAGGGCAAAAAGCGCATCACTATTTGGACAAATTGCTTCACACATTTCTCTAGTAAAGCAGGAAATCTCAGTGAATATGTGAAGTTCAGGGCCATAACTTTCAAAAAAAGTTAAGAGATCGTGAGTTCATCAGCCAATCATTGACGGCCTTTCAAGCAAAATCCACCAATCATAGACAAGAAATAGGGCGTAAGTACTTACGTTCAGTTAGCGAGTTTTGAAAGTATGGCCCCTGGCCTATAGATAATAATCCTGATGAAATGTTAAGGAAATTCAACAGATAAGCGGCAACTTAAACAAGCAACCTAGCTGGTAAACGATGATTTTTTTATATAAAAAGTGAATTTAAGTTAAAGTTAAAGTTTTATTATTTGCTGACGATGCAACTCAACTAAGGTATCAATTTTTTCTTAACATTACTCGATTTTATCAAGTAATGTTGATTAATTTCAAATGATATTTTAATGTTTTCATATTTTAATGGTTTCTTAACAGTACTCGATTTAATCAAGTGATGTTGATTCATTTCAAAACATATTTTAATGCTTTTCCCCATCCTATTATTCCTGCGTATTAGAAATACAAGTGAGTTATAGTCTTGTGTTCAATGTATTGAATATTAATTCGGAATACCTTATTGAAAATTTAACAATAACGAAATTGGTTTGCATCTCCAATATTAAAAATTGACTGGATGTTTTCCAACAAAATTGTTTTGTTGCAATCATTGCCCCAATAAAAACGCGCTAGGAAAATGCATAATATCAAATGTTGTACAAAACTCAATCTACTCCAAATGAAATATATGATCATATTAAAGATTAAAAAAATTAAAAAAATTACAAAAAGATTAAAAACTAAATTAAAGATTTAAAAAATTAAAAAAATTACTTTAAGGTTAAATTAAAAAAATCATTTTAAATATGTAACTACTTGTGTAAATTTATCTAGGATTTGGACATAAATCAAATCCTAATTTTTTCAGCGATAATATAAGAATAACGGTTGCTAAATTTGAGTAGTGAATCTAGTTTCTTTGCATTAGTAAGTTCCTTAATGTATAATGAGATAACTTGGTATCCTAATTATGTGTTTCAGACGTAGTAGCCCCAGGCCACGCTGGAGGGCCAGTTAATATATAATATATATAATATATTATATAAAATATAAAATATTTCCAATAAGCTTCCAAAAATTCATTCTGGAAATGTTGCCACGCATGTTGGCTTCCTTGGCAAAGCAACTGGCTGCTGTGGCCGCTCTTGCTACAAGAAACGTAATTAGCATTTCAGTCACATAAATGAATTGGTCATACTGACTTAATCGTGATACACTCTAACCTATATCACGAGCCGATAGTGAATGTAGCATCGATACGCATATCCAAATCAGGACGTACCAAACTGAATCAGGATGAACCACAAAAGGGCAAAAACTACATCGCAATTGGAACAAAGCTTCACTCATTTCTTTGCTGATTCATACAAAAAATTCATGCAGGTTTGCATCGGCTCGGCTCGGTTTCAAAGATCGTAGGGTTCCTTTTCGATATTCATGAAAAGGAATAATATTTTTAAATTTTTCCTCTACTGTGAACAACACTTTTTTTGGTAACTTTTAATGCTGCTTGTTACCTAAAAAATATAACTCAGTACTCACATCAGTGAGTGACAGAGAGCGCATTTTCTCGTCGACGAAAACATGAAGTCACGGACAGACGGACAGACGGACAGACGGAGAGACGGACATGGCGAGCACAATAGTGCATTTTTTTCATAAATGAGAAATGAGCGCATTTTCATAAATGAGAAAATGCGCTAAGAATAGCGGAAAGTGTGTGAAATCAGTACAAAGTTGCAAAGAACACATTAATTTTACAACACTTTTATCTCAGGTTTTAGGCTTAAACGTAGAAAATCCCGGACAATTTTTTCGTGGCTAATAACATTACATAATTGGACTGCTAAATAGTAAATAGACGGTTAGAATTTAAGAATTTAATTCCATTGCATCTGATTAAATTCTTAGCGGCTGCCAGAAAGCTTATCACGAGAGCGAGTTAGAAAGTTTACATAGGAAGTGCGTTAATCTCAGCACGAAGCCTGATAAGAACAAAGGAGTTGCAGAGCAAGTCATGCTCATTAGCTATGCTGGCCTTTGTTTGCTCGAACGCCCCCTCGATGTGCAGCAGTTTGCTCAGCTCAACGCTTTCCTTGCTACGTATTTCTGCTGCGCTCTTGCTATACCTTAAATATTTTGGCGTTAGGCTTAAATGATGACTTCCTGGATATCTTTTTGGGACTCGGGCAGGCAAAGTATCACACTGAGAATCTGCGGCGGTACACTAAACAAAAATTTATTTCCCGTGATTTAACAAAATTTAGAGTCGCCCCAGCTTCTGGTAATCCAAATCAAAAGCTGCCGCGTCTGTAAATTTTCACTGGGTAGCCAGCTGCTTGATGCTCTTCCAAAAAAAATTGTTCGTTATAGAATTCCTTATTTCCAGAATTAGCTGAAATGAGCGATAGATTCTTGAGATCCATTTTAAAATAAATTTTGCATAACACACCAAAACGGATCTGTTCAAGTGAATTTTACTTCTAAAACCTTCCCCCTTTTTGAAAAAATTACCGAGTAATCATTCAATATACGACAATTAAGATCTCAATAGCTTTTCATGATTTTTCAAACTATATACCATTTTGTTTAAAATCTATGCCTTCCTGGAAGACACTTCACATACTGTGTTTACTAAATCTAAAGTCACGAATATACGTCATTCATGAAACCTTATAACCTTTAATACGGTATCACTTTCGTAAATAGTATCTTTTCAGTAATAATATCTACGTGGTACTCTATTATCGTTCCCGAGTAATTAACGCCGTAATACTCTATATATAATATGAAAATCCATGTGGTACTACATTGAATGTATCATTTCTATCATTCATATCATATCATTCACTACAGTAAATGACTGGATACTCAAAGAATGTGTTTCAAAATCAGACGTTCTAAATAAATATAAATATAATTGATTCATAAATCGCTAAACAATGTTAGCAAATATCTTTTAACTCAGCAATGTTTACCATAAATGCGGCAACTACATTTACAAGTTGACTCCCGACGTTTGAAACTCTGTTTGCTATCAATAGGGCACAATCAGCTAAGTTATAACTGCCAAATTACAGACAAAGCAACTGAATAATTGCGCAGCTGCCTCACTAATCAGCTGTCATATGGCTGCTGTTGTCGTTCTAAATGGTCAATTTTTCGCATGACAAATCTCCCCGTGTCTCCATTTCAATTTACTCTATAATGTTGAGTTAGTATTACTCAATAATTACCCTGAAATTTAATTCATTCCACAAAGTTGCGTTACTTTTATTCAAGTATTACCCTGAAATATGCATCCGTGTCCAAGATTGTCGAGCAATGTTCACCTGGAATTACCCCGAGTGGACGATCCTTTAGAGCCCTTGAGCAAAAGCTCGTTGAGAACAAAGGAGCTCTTGCCTTTGAGCGGAACGTAGCGTTCCAAAAAGAGTGATAAATTGGTCCGTGTTTCCCGGAAATTAAGGAGCGGTGCCGGAAAATTTCGAGCCATCATTTCAGAGTAGCATGAAAAATCCATCATTTAAGAGGAACACTGAAAAATATTAGTCGATCATTCAGGGAAGAGCGAGAAAAATTGAGCCCCTCGCTCAATGACCGTCGGGAAATCAACATTATAGCCAGCAGGTTCCTGAGTATAAGTGAAGCATTTATTAGTAATCTAAATTTAGAGCGGATGCATTAGACTACAAATATATTTTCATGTAGATTTTTAAAATATGAGGAAATTTTATGTAGAGACAGAAAAATTAGTACGAATTATACCTACGAAGTACGTTTATGCCAAAAACTCAAATAAACAGTCGCAATTGCATTTATTTAAAAATTAAACTTATTTTCGAGTATATAAATGATTTCTCACGAAATACGATGTTAAAATGTTATGTTCAAGCACAATATTAATCATTTACAATAAAAAATAAATAATCTATCTTGATTCTCAACCTGCAAAAAAAAGCATTTTACAAAATACCAGACGAAAAATCTTTTTTGGCCAACATGAAATTTACTAACATGCATGCTGACAGCGCACTGCTACTCTTTAACTCATGAACCGTAATTTAAAGGCAAATTTCTAAAATTTCCAGAAGAAAAGTTTGAACTCGTGACGTCGCCAAAAATTTTCTTATATTCAACGTCACTAAATGACAAATTTAACTCCTGAAGAGCATCAAGCCCTTGCTACGCCGCATCAATTTCCTCGGACGCATCTCTCTCCCAGAAGCGAGTGAAAAGCCGCAAAAACGCCCAGAATTTAGCTTACTTTTCTTTCTTATTAGCTTCCAATTCTTAGTCACGCATCAATTGTTCCTAGTATGGAGTAAGAGGGTAGCCCGTCCTCATGTTCAGAAGCTGGGTCCTCGCCCGTCGTTTCGCTTCATTGTCTCCTGCTGATTTATCGAAGCGCTCCATTATATCGGAGCAGAAAATCATGGCGATCCATAATATGACTGTCAGCAGAACCAGAAGGGCCGTCAGGTACGGATGAGTGGCTGCGTAAATAGACAATTCGTGGCCATTGACGTATACGATTATTTTGTTCAAATGTGTGAGCCACTATGATTCCTGTAGGTTATAATATTGTACGCATAGAAGCTCATTGAAATTTTTCGTTAATGACAGATTCTTCTCTGATTCATTCAGTTTGTCGTACCGTGAAACGCAAACCAGGTACTCACCCAGCATATTTTCTTCAACGTTCACAAGAGTAATGTTACGGACATAATGTTCACTCTTTCTTATGGTTGCCCACTCGTATTCAGTTCTCTTCACGAGCACTGTAATACAGTCGTAGCCAGAAGGTTAACAGTATGCCGACACTCCAAGTTCAAAGCTGAAGTCCTCGCCCAACAATACACGATGGGTTGCTCGTTAACTTCGAACTACCAAACTTTGTAAACTTGCTAAGTAGATTTGCCGTTTCTGAGGGTCGACGAAGCCTGCTTGAGTGGGACTGATGGAGAGCAAACACTGATACAGACCGGAATCTTGAGCAGAAGTTTTTCCAAATATTAGTTCCCCGGTGCTGGAAATATTGCCTCTATGCGGTTTGTCTCCTTTGTACCAGAATATTTTTATTTTTCCGCTGAATCTTTGGTCTTAATGAATACTTATGAGCAACGATGAAAGGCACGATGCAGTAGTTTTTTCTCCTTCACGCACCACCTTCATTTGCATGTGTTTTGCGACGACAAACTTCAGTTCATTTTCGAGGTCTTCTGGCAGATGCCCGCACTGGAACACATTACAGACGTGTTCTTCGCGTTAAATTCTTCGATGCTAGTGACTTCCATTAAGCTGGCAAAGGTCGTCTTTGATGGTGACATTAACGCAGGTCCATTCGTCGTATCCATAACCCGTGTCGCAGTCCTTGGAACACCAACTTTTTTAATTCGTCCATTTCCCTCTGCCAGGAACACGGTTTTACTCGAGAGAAGGAACCTAGCAGCTGTCTTAGCGAACGATGACTTAAGACCGCCTCGTAGAAGAACTCAGTCGCCAGTAATTATTCATTAGAAAGCTATTAGGAGAATATGAATTTCCATGTACTACTGTAACTGGAATTAAGTCGTCTTGGGGTTCAGGACGACTCTTAAGCATCAATGTCCATTAATTTAGCCACAGAGGAGGCTTGCATTCGTCTGGCAGGGACTCTAAAGTTGTAAAGTAAGCACCGAGGAGAAGCTTCAGCTTTTGATATTCGTTAATAGTTTCTTCACCCAATTCAGCATCATTTGATCTTTTTCGAGCCGTGTTTACTGTATCAAAAACGTGGCCAACTGGAACTTTAACTAATGAACCATCATGTTTCTCTATGAAGAATGAGATCTCATGACTTCCTTTCCCCCCTAGCTTTTAAGCTCTGCCTTGGAAGTAATATTTTCCTGATTGGCTGAAAGCTTCTGAGTTTGACTAACGAAAACTTTAATCTTCTAAGCGTAGCTCCTAATGGAACGAATCAAAATCTGTCTGCGTTAATAATCCGGACTTTCCTTTTTGCATTAGATTTTGGACAGATGCCAATTCTCCCACGTTCCTAATTTTGACATTCTACGGTAGCGATGATTTTACGGACCACGGAAAATGTGCCGAATGAGCTGAGGCAGTTTCCGAAGTTTAACTTTTATTCAATATTTCCGGACAAAGATTGATGGCTAAACCAAGCCAAATCGAGGCTGTCTAGCGGACAAGCGAAAACGATATCGATCCAATGGATCGCCGTCCTTTGGCTTAAAACAACACTGTTCCTTAATTAGAGTCTGATATTTGCTGCCACACTTAATTTTCGTATAAATTGCTTAATTCGTATTCGCTCATAATGCTTTCTCCTGTAACATGCTTCTTGTAATACGTCGCGGGTAATTATCTCTCAATTTAATGCCAATGAATTTTCCCTTAGTTACTTGTAATGACCAAGGCATGAGATGGTGCATGAAAATCCATATTTTCGTTGTATTAATATCCCTTTTAATATAACATCACATATATGTCACCCTCCGTTTTAGATTCAGGCAAGAGGAATGCAATTTCCGTCTCATTTTCAACACGTCTAGGAATTTTCCTCTAGTGAGACAGTTTTCTTTTATCTAGTTTCAGTATAAGACAACGCTCGATGTCAAAGTAAAGTCTAAACCAAGGCTTAATTTTCAACAATGCTGTTTTCTCGTTGGAGAACACATTGTAGAAGGCATCGTGATACACATCGGTTGCAATAACAGTTCGGAATTGAACAAACGATACGTCCTCCAGTTCGGGTTCATTTCGGGTGTCGAATGAAATAATTTCTTTTTCAATCGTCAAGGATTTTGGGTCTAAAATTGAAACCAGCCACTTTTACCTTGAAAGAAAGAGTTCAAAATATTTTATTTTGTTTTCCAGAAACATTTCATTGTGCACATTTCTGTGTAACTTCCGCCACGGTTTATTTTCAACATATATCTTTGCTTCATAGTTTCTTTCTCCCAGTTCCAAAATTGCTCGAATTTGATACTAATCATCCAAAAATACAATTTATAAATATTTAATAAACCCTAACATAGCTGGTAAAATTCCAAATTTAAATCCATCTTGAATATAAAGAATATTGAGCAGTTCTTTGCTGTCATCAAAGACATCAAATTCGTGGAATGGCCTTTTCGCCTCGACGGCACTTTGTACAGGAACCGAGCAGCTCTCAAGGAACGTTTCAGTGAGGTTAGTGAGTGCAGATATTGCCTTGACTTCGCACGCGATGCCTAAAGCTACGTCATGTCGCGCATGACATTTGGCCGGAGCCATACCGTCTGCAATGCACTTTCTGCCAGTCTGAGAAAGACTCAAATTCCCTTGATATTCCAGTCCAAGGAGCGTGTAACGATGTAGTTGCCTTGTCGTGCAGGCAGTTTAGCATTTAAGCTTTTAGCCTGTCTTTATTCCAACACAGGTTGGCGCAATCGTGTACGCCCCTCGTAAATTCCTGCAAAAGTTATGGGGAGGGACAGCACCATAAAGGAAATGCTAACCGATTTTCTCTTTTTCAGGATTTGGAATAGGAGGGAAAACAGAGAGCAAGGACTCCGAAGTTTAATCAGAGTCGTACCTCCAAGACCTACACATCTCAAATTGGTTATTTTGGTTTAGGCCGTAGAAAACTTCTCCTTCATAACCTATACCGGCCATGAGAGGTGGATGAGTCTTCAAAGAACAGAATGGAGGTTTTTAATGCTCATCTATAAGATCAGGAATGCAATCAACTGTCCATTGATGTAAATTCCCTTTAAACGAAACAAATCTGTAAGGCAAGACTTTGAATTCAGTGAAGTGTATCGAAAAGAGCAACGAAAGCCGGCTATTGTGCGTGTTGCGTCCCAGACTTCGATGAATTTAGGCGCTCTTATCAGTGAGTCTGATCACAAATCTCGTCCAAAAGACTGGCGACAATAGAGGCCTCTTGAGCCTATCGATTGATGCTCTTGCTTAGGCCTTTTACTTTTTCCATTCCCATAAGTCTTCGCAATTTTCTCCCTTGAAGACGCAAAGCCGTAGATGACTGTCTAAATTGAAACTCAAGCCATTTTCACGAGTGGGATTAACACAAAAAGTTATCGAGGCTCCTTCCGCTGCTGAACCTTTTACAAAAAAATCCATTTTAATATCTGGGAAATTACCCTTAACTTTGAAAAATATCCCTTGAGTCTTATGTTTCATTTCCTGCAAGGCTACTGATATTTTCTCTAGAGGAGGATATTAAATAATTTTATTAAATTTCACAGGGTCTTACAATTAGCCGTAACCGTGCAGTCGCCTGTCATTTTGCCAACCCCGGGAAGTTCTTTCTGAGAGCGTTAACAGTACAGGGCATCCAGACCTCGTTACGTTGCCGAAGGAAACTTCCGTCATAAAATCAGATTATAATCTGATCCATCTCGGAAAACCTGTCAGAAGTTCCGCAGATAACATAAGGTGGGGTCTAGTTGACGTAGATTTTTTGTCGAAGGCCGCGACTTTGCCGTGCTTGACTATAAGGTTGAGCTAGCTCCATGCATCGCTATGGAAGATCTATGGCCAATGCGCCGTCTTGTATATGCCGTCTCCGACTTACATGGAATCGTTTTCCAGCATTGCCATGTAATTGGTCAGGGCGGGAATGTGACCAGCATCTAATACGGCCAAGAACGCTTTATGACCAACATGAAAATGCTTCTCAGTCAGCCCTAGATTTATTCCAGAGTCAGCTTCGTCGGGAGTCACTCGAAGCTGCACTAGTAAATCAGAAAAATAATTTTATGTGTAGCCTCTAACATTTAATTCTAGCAATGAGTTGAAATTAGGAAGCATGAACCACGAATCTACGAAATATCCTCCGCTGACTACAAAAGAACGAGGGTCCGAGGCGCAGTCTGGCACAATGCAAGGAATTTCCCCAATTTCGCCTTGCTTGATGTATCCTTGATAATGCAGTCCATAATAATTTGAGCTACTGTATTACTTGCAAAAATTTTCATTCTGAACCGGGGTAAAATACTTAGAAAATTACGGAGAAACTTTTGTGGTGTACAAATCCCCAGCAAGGTTTATTGCGCACTTACTGTGTGTTTTGCTATCTATTTACTCATCACATAGTGGCACCGTGCAAGGAGAAAGCTCTACAACATCATTCACTATCGTCAAGCAGTGTGGCGTGCTGAAAATGGCTCCAGGGTTGCGACATTTCGGCCCGACTTCGTCCATCTCATATTTGAGCCACTCAAGCACAACGCCATTGAAATTCTGCAACGTTTTTAGCACAAAAGTGTTGTTTTGGTTTTAATATCTCATGAACTCCCAATTAGGTCGAGTCCATGGAATGCAAGCTGTCGGCATGCCTTTCACAACGGCATGTCGTCGTTCTCCTCGGTAGCTGCCGCCTTTCAACGTTAGTTTGCAGTCTATTGCATCAGTGATAGGCGACTCATTGTGCTATTCGTTTGCTATAGCAGAGCCCCCTTCTATTGCCAGAAATTCCTCGAATAAAACTCCGAGAAGCAAATGAACAAACAACATTTCTTCTCTTGCTTAGAACTGCGTGTGCGTGCTGCTCTCGCCGCTATCAGGACCCGGAACGAAAGAGCCTGCCATCGATCGCTCAGCTTGATGTCAAAGTCCGTATCGAGTATACAGGTTTCTTTTGCAGAATAGGCTTTAGCGATAACAAAGTGATTGTTTCTATTATATTTTATTTGACATCTTCTGAGACCTTGCTTGTTCCAGGACGTCTAAACTCTCCATGATAAAACATCTCATTTACCGCATTCGAGTTCGCCAGTGGGATTTCAGTTGTGATTTATTTATTGAATTTTTTTTAATTAAACTCTAATTTGTCAACAGATAAATTCCTTCTAAATGCCTGGTTGTAAAAATAAAGAACCTTTGCCGAAATTCGCGTTGCACTGAAAATAACTTTTAACTTGGTATCGGTCAGATCTCGTTTGTAATTAATTTTCCCATATTTTACTTACCATTTTAATCCAGAGAAGATCGTAGGTTCTTACATTGAATTGGTTCCACACATGTTCACGAATGCCAGAGATGGGTGTGGATTTATGCTACGTAATGCTACCTACATTCAAACAAACCTACATTCAAACAACACACGACATTAATCGCACCTTATGTTCTATCGTCAGTCATGTGTATATTTATACCAGATAATTTTATAAATCTATTGAAAGTATAGGCGACTTAACTACAGTTGTAAAAATGCTCATCAAGGCGCGGCTCACATTTATATACTAATAATCGAAATTGTTACAATAAAAGTGGATCAAATGAGATGATGTGAGGCAATTTTCAGGACCTTGGTGTTGTTTGAATGACTATATCTCAATTGTAGCAATGGCTTCGTTATTGAAATAATATTTACGTTATAGGTAAGTGAAACAGTACATTTTTGTATCGTTTGTGGGCTATTTAGTCAATTCGTAGATTAAATTTTATTTAATGATAATAATAAACGGGCGTCTAGCGGTATTTACGAGCTTTCAATGCACTAAGCGACCCCCCAAAATAAGTTAATTAAGAGTACAGTCATTGTAGCGTCGTTCCCAAATGATATATTTCAATTTACGTCTAATAGCACAAGTTTTATTTTGTAAAAATATTTTAAAGACTGAATTCGAAACTCGTGTGCGAGAACCAGTGCATTACCATTAACAAAGATTTGCTGACATATTCAACATAATATTCATAGCCTTTACCTCTGCACCGCCTCGAGAAAGCTCACCCGGTTCTTTACTAATTCAGAAGATTTTTAAACATGCTATTCACCCTCTGAAAAATTCGCACCAACCGACCGCTACATTTTAGAGGAAGCCAATGGACCTTCTTTTCAAAATTCAAACCAGCCAACCAAAAGACGTTTTGTTCATGCGACTTCCGTCCTTCCATACTACGTGAAAATTTTACTTCATATGCCGCGGATTTTCTGGCATGACAGAAAAAACTGGTTTTCAAGTCTCCAGTATATAGTTAAGTGCGCGCCAAACTGAGCAAGGCTAACAATGCTGGACAAAACCTGTCACAGGCAGGGCTTACTGTTCAACAGACCCAATGCTTCGTGACTGGCAACGAACGCCGAATGTTTACACTATAAATAAATGTTTGTTGAATGCAATTTGTTGTGCACAATTGAAAATTTTATACGAAATTTTACAATAAATCCTAAAAATTCGAAAATTTCCTCAATGTTTACGGCGTATCGGATTTTTATTTAAAAATCGGTTACCAATCAATCGCGCTTTATTTTACAAAAGGATGAACAAATAAATAGCTCTCAGAAGTAAAAAATGTGCCAAAAAATTAACTACTGGGAATCGCTACATATATTTTTTTATTTTCAAGCCAGGAATTGAGACTTTGTATTTAATTTAACTTCTTTTTAAATTTATTTTTAAATTATTGAATAATTTAATTAAACATATTCATGCGTGAGAGTGCGACATTATTTTCAGATAGAAATGATATACGACTGTTGTGTTTTTTCATTGTAAAGAACTAATTAGAATTTCGTTTTAAAAGGATGAACAAGCAGCAGCTCTTTTTTTGAGAAGCTAATATTCTTGAAGTAATAAAGGCTATAAAAAAACGTTATAATTAAAAAGAAAGCTATTAAAAAAAGTTATAATTAAAGAAAAAAGGTTAAACTAATAACCTTTATTAAAAAGGTTATTATTCATAATTGAAAAGGTTATAATTAAAATTAAAAAAGATTAAAGGCGCTTAAAAGGTTATAATTAAAAGAAAACATAAACTAAATATAGAGAAAAATCCTTCTGTCTCTCATAATTTTCATTCATTATTTTTATCCGTAATCTCCATCCAGAGAAATAAATCATGCTTGTGCGGTAAAATAAAACGAATAATATAAATAAGATACGATAAATATTATCAATGGCGTGTCGAAAATCACATAAGTAAATCCCGGTGGGGGGATTTATCTCCCCAGCCAGTTAATTACGTCGCTAATTGGAGCTTCAATGCAATGAGCTTCCCGGTGCAAACGTCCGTCCTGAGAACACTTGATCAAAGCAAATTATCTTCTCATATTTTTTATATGATGTATCTGTGGAAAAATTCCAGCGTCGAGATTTTAAACTTCATACAATTATGTTAATTTGTATTAGGACTGGTCTGTCAATTAGAAATTTACGAAACATTTTATGACGCTAAGATATAATTGACGGGAAATGATGAAAATTAATTGATGAAAATTAAAAATTTACTGTTGAATATCGTTTCTAAACTTGTTGATGGAATTGTCAACAGGAAAGCTCTTTCGCAGAGCTCCGTGAAAGATTTTATTTTTCTGTGCCTTGATTGCAAGAATGTACCAAAGTATGACTTTTTTATCTATCTTTGAATGTGACAATAAGAAGAGTGAATGTAACAAAAATTGAAATTTCGTTACATGGAATGAACGATTAAAAAATGATACAATGAAAGATGTTCATAAACAATAATGTTTGCTGATCCGAACAATAATCCACAAACGAAACCAGACTTCACACTTGGTCTGTTGAGAAGAAAAATAAATCTCGCTCTTGTCAAACATAGAGGAAACGAATACATATATTCAACATATGTACAAAAAAATAATAGCATATTCAGATGCAACACATTAAATCTGAAAGAAAGCCGGCAAAATTACGAAAAATTTGTTATTGATGTAGCAGGCGATGAAGGCGAAATTGGACCTGGCCCCCTGTACAAGACTTAGCTGCCTATGAGTGCCATCAAGCAAAGGTTAAGCGCCCATCAAAGTTGATGAACGCAGCGTTGCCAGCCTGCATCGCCCGGTCCAGCTTAGCAAATCAGCGACTTGCTTAGTGGGCCCATAAAAGGGTAAGAAAGAGTCCCTGAGGGCTGCTGCGAGGGTAAGAAAGAGTCCCTGAGCGCTGCTGTGAGGGAAGGAAAGAGTCCCTGAGGGCTGCTGTGAGGGTAAGAAAGAGTCCCTGAGAGCTGCTGCGAGGGTAAGAAAGAGTCCCTGAGCGCTGCTGTGAGGGCAGGAAAGAGTCCCTGAGCGCTGCTGTGAGGGAAGGAAAGAGTCCCTGAGCGCTGCTGCGAGGGAAGGAAAGAGTCCCTGAGCGCTGCTGTGAGGGAAGGAAAGAGTCCCTGAGCGCCTCTGCGAGGGCAGGAAAGAGTCCCTGAGCGCTGCTGCGAGGGCAGGAAAATAATGACATAAGGCAAAGAATCAGGGAATATTTAACTCCATAAATAAGGTAAAAACCAAATAAAACAGTTGAACGCGGTTACACTTACCTACCTTAAGGTTTCAAGTTCTTATGAGGACACACGCTTGCTTGGAGATCGCAGCAATTAAATGGATGATTTCCGAAAAATGAATTGAGAAATGAAATGATGTCTGAACGGAAGTAGGGCAACGTGGAGCAGCGCGCCCCCACTTTTTTTAAACTAAATTTTTGATGATGTTTTAATTGATACGAGGTGGTTCTTTGTTTTGTTTAAAGGTGCAACCGATGAGGAATGTATGATGTGAATTAGACGCCTATAGAGTTATTCGATTTTTAATGAAACACTATTTTGTAAAAAGTGTCAAAATGGGCCCATTGCCCTGCAAAACGTAAATCCGTACACTTCATCCCAGTGAAACTGTCGACCGGCGGTAGAGAACACGGACCAATATCTGCCATACTTAGCGAGAAACCCGCTATGGGCCCGTGACCCGCAGTGGGCTCGCTGCCCCATGTTACCCTACTCCACAAAACCAGATTACTCTCAAAAGGGAAATTTGTTGAAAAAAAGCATGTTACTATTTTATTCGGATCTCGCGATTAACAAAATTGAAATCTGTTCTTGAACTGACAAACGATGTTTATTTTAATGTTTGATACGACACTATGAGCGACTTGAACGCTAGTGACGTTACAGGACGCTCGCAATCATGAAGTCAAATTTATTTTGATAAATAATAAATAATTAATATTTTTAAAATTCATTAGTTCAATTACAACTCATGATCTAATTTAAGCGTGACAAATGTTGGTGAGTTCCGAAAAATAGTGTCCGAACAATTGAATCAACGAAATTGTGAACCAAACCTGAGGATTTTTTGTCGCTTGGAATATTGATTGCGCTCAACCGCGGAGCGGTAGAATTTTTATAAAAGAATCTGAAAACATTCTAAAATAGCATTTAATTTGTTCGTTTTACCATCATTAAGAATAGTGAATAGGCGTCAAAGAAACTCCACTGAATTTCAATTATGTGTTTATTTCTACATTATCAGAAAATATAACAAATGAACATGTTTTATAACACATTCCGACATAAACAGAGTTTAATGCAGATCTTTGTCCGAAGGCGGAGTATAATAATAGTAAATAAGATGTTATTTTAATGATACTAAGTTCGAGGAAACCTTTATCATTGAAAAAATACATCATCAATTGAAAAATTTAAAAGTTTCCATGTATTTTTTCAGAGAATACGTGAAGTTCAAAAGAAAAATTTTCACTTTATTCATATAAGTCAAACGGGCAAAATCTTGTTCTCGGCTCACACCATTTAACATATCCACTGATTAGTTCCGCATGTAATTGATTTTTTCCTCAGCTAATTACCAGATTTACACTGTATTATGAGATTAAATCTTTATTCATAGGGCACGATACATACAATGAGATTGAATTATCTTATTTCTCAATATAGAGTAAATTTGATATACTACTATATATATGTAAGCGCAGAAAAGTTACTTTCATAATACAGACGCTGTTATAAAATACACTTAACATATATAATGTACATTTAATTTGCGTTCGGCAAATAACTTCACACTTGTCGGGGTAGTTCTTGTTGTGGTCTTTGTTTCGGGGTATTTTTGTTGGTCATTTGACCGAGTCTGCCTTTGGTTTTCGATAACTGATGTTTCTGGTACAATTGTTGCTCGGCCTGCTTGTCGTAGAGGCAGTGCTCATTTATATTGGTTTCGGGGTCCTGAGAATTGGATTGCTTAGGCAGCTTATGCCTGGGCTGACGATAATGCTGATACAAAGGCAACGTCCTGTCCGCTATCAAACCAGATGGTAACACAGAGCCGTAGTCTGAGTCACCGTCAGTGGTTCGCTGGGACAGGGTTTCGTACGAGCCACAGCGGTTCTGAAATCGAGATGAAAATCGAGCGTTGATTTTATCACTGCGGGACTTTGTGTAAAGAATCTCTGAGATCATAAGACTGCTATCATAACTAAAACATTTATATTAGAATAGTATTTCGGTTATCATTTGCGTGAAGTGCGCAATGCTAAAAATAGTTGGTTGAATATATTGGTTCAATAGAAATGATGAGGGCGTCAAATGGAAGATCTACTTTGATTTCTTCAAATCTTATGCAATACCTACAATATTCAGTCAACAATCCGGCCCTAGCGCCTTCCACTCACTCACCACACTATTTTCTCACCATACTATTCACTCACCATATTATTCGCACCATCAACATCGTGCAGGGAAGGCGCCTGGTAAACAACAGCCATGAACCCCTGTTGCTGGGCAGCGTTCTTCGTCATCCCCATCACCTGCTTGGTATACCGACTGCCCTCTGCAGGCGTTTGCTGCAGAAGACGAATCTGGCGTGACGGTGTGCCTGGGTTCTGGAACGTCACGTCAGGAGTTTCAGAGTGAGCAAACTTTTGGTAGTTGCTGGAATCTTTTGGGAAGTTCGGGTGGTACTGCGGAGATTGGTACTTGTCGACCCGGCGTGTAGGTGGTGTGGTATTTGATGGTTGAGGGTAACCGCGGATTGGGGAGGATGGTGCAGGTGGTGGTGGACTCATCCGCCCGAACTGATAGCTGGAGGAGGCGTAGTGGTACACGTCTTCATCCATCGCTTCGCCTGAAATTTTCGGAGAAAAATTGCAAATTTCAATAAATATTTTCCATGATATTTTCAATAGTATTCCCCTGTACGAATATAACGCTTTCAACGTGGCTCAGGACCGCTGAAACTCTTAGCAAGGATGCTAAGGAATTATATAAAGCGAGTCTCCAATACATTTAACAGAATTATGAAGATAAATAGGGAGACAAAAATTCTGCCTAACAATTTGAAACAAACATAGTCTGACATTGGCAACTCTCAATAAGCCTTGAAATTTAATCTAATAATGAGTTTTCAAGCGGCCATGATTATGCGGAGAAATGAACTAGACTTTACCCAAGTAGCTATATGTGCTCTTTGGCTTTGTTTGTGTCATCTATAACCACGTTTGTTCCGGCAAGAAGACGTACCGTAGCAGTACTACATCAGCTCATTACCCGTTACCAGTTTGTGAAAGTGCATCACCATTTGGACTATATGTCCCATAAATTTTTCTGATTGTACAGACCCAGTTCTCACCAGGACTTGCAGGCGCCAGGTTCTGGGGCTCAGGAGACAAGGTTCTCACGGGCGGCTTTTGCTTGACGAGCGTCGCCCGCTCGACCTCAGGCAGGGACTTCTTAGGCTCCGCCGCTGCCTCCTCCCGAGGTTTGCCTGGCCATGGCGGGAACAAACAACGTCGATAGAGAAGGAAATTATTGAACCCCTAATGTTGAACTAACGTTGATTAAACGTTGTTTAATCAACGTTATTTCAACGTCAAGTGTACAGAGGAAAAGATCATCGAAGCATCTAATGTTGAACTAACGTTATTTCAACGTCAAGTGCATAGAAGGAAAGATCATCGAAGAATGTAACGTTGAAATAACGTTGACTAAACATTGTTCCAGAAAAATCAATTCGTAATCAACGTTATTCCTTCAAAGCAACTCGTAATTAACGTTGCTTCAGAGAAATCCGCTCCTAGTGAACGTTGTTTCATTGTCATTTTCCTAAAAAAGAAAAACATCGAGGCATTTAACGTTGAAACAACGTTGATTAAGCGTTGTTTAATCAACGTTATTTCAACGTCAAGTGCACAGGAGAAGATCATCGAAGCATCTAACATTGAAACAATGTTGAATAAACGTTGTGTAATTGAGTAAACAAGTTGATTAAAAGTTGTTTTTAATCAAATCGTAATCAACGTTATTTCAACGCCATCTGCATATAGGAGAAAATCATCGAGGCAAACTCTGCCCAAAAAGTAAAAATTCGAGAGAAGGATCACGGAACTCCTAAGATGAATGTTACAAGATAACACATTCTTTTTAATTATTTTTAATTTTATTATTATTGTAATTATTATCATTATTATTATTATTATAGTAGTTAACAACTTATAGTGTAGTGCAATAGTGACGGCGAGAAGGACCATTATTAGAATTTTGGTGAGACAATTAACGCAGGGCATTTAAGAGGGGTACAATAGTGTATAACGTGCTTATATTGATGAAAAAAAGTGATGGAAAATCAGAAATTCAACTTTTTTCATTTCATCTTTGGTTTCATAATTTAGGTATAGTGATTCTCGGCGAAGCGGAAGAGTATGGTTGAATCTTGTGTTAACACATGACAATTGTTGGCTACCGTATTAATAATAGATTTTTGAGATGATTATGGATATTCACGAGTAAGAATGATTATTGGTTTCGATTTTTGAGAAATAAAGCAACTCACTTCTTCTAGTGCAGACGCAGAGTGTGATGACTGTGAAGATGAGGGCCGTGGCCGACACCACTGCCGGCACCATCACCCGTGGGTCCTCCCACAACGACTCGTTTGTGGTGACATCACTCATCACCCCGGCGTCCCAGCCGCTGTCAATTGGCGCTATCATCCCACCTATACCGGATTAAAAAAATGCCTTTTAGCGCATTTTCTGATTTATGGAAAAAATGCACTATTGTGCTCGCCATGTCCGTCTGTCTGTCTGTCCGTCCGTCCGTGGCCTCAAGTTTTAGTCGACGAGAAAATGCGCTCTCTATCACTCACTGCAGCGAGTACTGAGTTATATTTTTGTTATCTAAGTTTAGCGGCTTGAAATTTGTGTAAAAAATGCAAAATTAGAGATCACTTTAGAAAACAGATTAAATGTAGATTTTTTAGGGATTCCCTTCGTTATTACAATAATAGTCTGCAAAAACTGAAATTTTAAGGCAAATAATTAAGAAATGGGGTACTAGTATATGTGCATTGTTGATATATGTAAATGTGCAATTCATTTTGAGAAGAAAAAAGAAATACTAATCAGAATAAAGGAGCGTTGCCCAATGTCTGAAACAAATTAAATAAAAAAGGGTTATTGTCTGCATAATTGCATTCGTGGGAAGTGTTCTTCCTGTTGATGGAAAAAGCTTCATTTGTCTGACTCAGCATCGACATTTGTATCATTGAGGTGTGGAGTTAATACTAAGGGATTTTCTTGATGATGAAAAAATCGTATATTGAATAAGTCAGCATGGAGTGCGCTGGTCACCGGCACCGTGCAGCAGTGGGGTGGCCACGCTATAGGTGGCAGGGGTGGCACCCGCAGAGTTGTGTGCGGTCACCCGCACTTCGTATTGTTGCCCGGGCTCCAGGTTCGACACCGCGTAGGTGCGATGCACCGGAACTGAATTGCTAACTGCATAGGATATCAAGAGGACTAGATATTAGAATTTATACTTCTGTAGATATAAAATTTGATTGACATTCATATAGTTTAAGGCAGAACAGAAAAGAAGACTTCGGCACACGTTAATGTATCACTCACAGCTATTTCACACACCCACCCATCCAGCACACGATACTGCTAAATTCACCACCATTTCACCCACCCACCCAGCACATAATACTGCATAATACTGCACATCTCACCCGTGGTCCAGTCGTTCACCCGGTGCTTGCGGTACTGCACCCTAAAGTGTGTGATGGGACAGCCCCCGTTCTCCCACTGGGTGAGGTAAAGGGTGGCTTGGGTGCTGTTCGTTGTGATGAACTGGAACTGCGGGGGAGGTTCTGGGGGCCGCCCCTTCGTGTGGGCCTCCACGACGGGGGAAGATTCGCTGTTGTCTACACCCAAAGATGGTCGTGTTTTAGTAATTAAATTTTATAAAACAGAATAATTATTTTCAAATCTTCGTTTTAAGGAGATCAAATATTATGAAGCATATTCACGACGATGGCCGCGATTTAGCAATTAATTATTAAAAATCTGAATAAGTATTTTCAAAACATTGTTTAAAGGAGATCAAATATTATTAAAAATATTCTGTGAAATTCTTGACTGAACTGTAAGTCAATGGAGCCATTGGAATATACGTTTGGACTAGAAATTTTGAACATTATTGTCTTAATCATTGTTGCTAGTGTATTGTTATATACTCGTATATATCGCGACCTCTTTTGATATATCTAAGATACGAGTTTCTTTGATAAAAAAAATTAAAAATATCAACGTATTTTCTATAATTTCTAATATATTTATATGCTTTTCTCAAAATAAATATCAAGAGATTTTTGGGTATTCAAAAAACTTACATGATTTGTCACGTACCGTTTTTATATGTGAAATTTTCGAATAGATTAATGAATTTTTTATTAATTGATGCCCCAAATATTAAGTTATTAATTAATTTTTTATTGACTAACGCTCCGAATATTGAAGTGATTAATGAATTTTTTTATTAATAAACGCCTCTGATACTGAAGTGCATAATGAATTCTTGATTAATTAATGCCAGGAATATTAAAGTGACTAATGAATTTTTGACTAATTAATGCCCTGAATATTAAAGCGATTGCAGAATTTTTGATTGATTAACACCTCGAATTTTAAAGTGACTAATACATTTTTGATTAATTAATGGCCGGAGCATTAAAGTGATTAATGAATTTCCGATCAATTAATGCTCAGATTATTAAGGCAATTAATGAAGTTTTGAATTTACGCCCCGAATATTAGAGTTTTACCGATAGCATTGCGCGCGGTGGCGAAGAAGTGATACAGAGAGCCACACTTGAGGCCTGACACCGTGTGGCTCTCGTCTGCCACTCGCACCTCCTTCGTGTCGCCACCTGTGGCTCTACAGCATAAAAAATAATGAATTTGATTAGTTTTGTGATAGATAATTTGTCAAAAAGATAATTAGTTAATTTGGAAATAAAAAAATAATGAATTTGATTAGTTTTGTGATATATAATTTGTCAAAAAGATAATAATTAATTCAAGTGCAAATGAATTTAAATGGGTTATCTTGGTTTGAATGTATATTTCCTCATGTGCGTCCAAGAGAATGAATGCGGGTTGGCAAATTCAAATTTATTGCTGCGGCATTCATTATTTTTATTCATTAAATTATTTCCATGCTGCCTAATGGAAAAAATGCCGCATTCATTATTTAATGCTGGCTGTGACCCACCTGTAGGCAGCATTAATGACCCACCTGTAGTAGAGGGTGATGTCGTGTACAGGTGTGCCGCCATCATCACCCACCTGTAGTAGAGGGTGATGTCGTGTACAGGTGTGCCGCCATCATCACCCACCTGTAGTAGAGGGTGATGTCGTGTACAGGTGTGCCACCATCATCACCCACTCACCTGTAGTAGAGGGTGATGTCGTGTACAGGAGTGCC